>NW_021703782.1:77205118-77375336 GCF_005190385.1 Monodon monoceros
TTTTTTGTTTGTTTTTTGCGGTACACGGGCCTCTCACTGTTGTGGCCTCTCCCGTTGCGGAGCACAGGCTCCGGACGCGCAGGCTCAGCGGCCATGGCTCACGGGCCCAGCCGCTCCGCGGCATGTGGGATCTTCCCGGACCGGGGCACGAACGCGCGTCCCCTGCATCGGCAGGCGGACTCTCAACCACTGCGCCACCAGGGAAGCCCCCTTCTCAGCATATTTGAAATATTTTATTAAAAACAAGAAATCTTTTAAATGCACACTGAAGCTGCACTGTCCACAGTCCTTAAAGCCTAAAGCTCAGAAAGCAGATGGATTGGATATTTACATCCATTTCACTCAATTCCCTAATAGTTAGTAACCAGAGCCACTAAAACCAGAAAAATACCCGAAAAATACAACTTCACCTTGATCTCACTGGCAATCTCTGAGAAACCTGCATTCTCTCAACTCAAGACTGACCATTATTAATACTGACAAAAGGTGAGTGACCCTGTCCAGAAAAATAAATACTGTTGTCCCACTCAACTATAGAAAAAGACAAACACTTGGCTCAAGCAGTCTCTGAGCAGAGGAAACCATCAAAGTAAACAATTGCCAGGCACTGTGTTAAGAGCTTTACAAGCATTAACTCACTTCATCCTCACAGCCCTATCTTATTAGCCCCATTTCACAAATGAGCACAACGAGGTACAGTGAAAACCAATTTACTTGCCCCAAATCACAGTTAACAATTACCAGAACCAAACACCAAATCAGCATTCAAGGTAGTGCCCATATCCAGTGTTTGCCTGTGTCTGTTCATTTCATAAACACCCATGAGTGAGAACCTTCCTTATGCCTGGTCCTGCCAGGCACCATGGAAATGAAGGGAACATATGATGTATCACTCTCTTCCCTCAGTGCAGACGGGATGACACAGGAATCAGGAGGGTCTGAAATTCAGAACTCTATCCTGAGCTATACTCTGGTGTGACTTCTTCCTGAGCTCCCACAATCGGGTTACCCAGTTATCTCTAAATGCCAAGCTGTACCCCACCCCTCTTCTCCATCAGAATTCAAAAAAAAAAAAAACTTTTTCGTGCTTTTTTACAAGTGTGCTCCGGATTGGACGGAAAATAAACGCATATCAAGCTTCCAAGAAAGCCCAGACTCAGAATACAGTCAGGGTGGGGCGCAGACCCTCAAGATGATCTTTCAGTCCAACCCTTTACACCCCGGGGCCACTTGTCCGTCACGGAGCTCTCCGCCCTCTCCTGCACACCTCCGTGACGGGATGCTTGCTATCTTTCAGGACAGCCGGTGGGATGGAGTGCAGCTGGCCTCCCTCTAACACCCCGCGCCCCACTCCCGGTTATTCGCCCGGGGTCCACACTCAACCCGTCTGCTCCACGGGCCAAAGGCTGAGCCCACATAGGAACTAAAGAGCGGCCCTGGCGTGCTGGCCCGCGGGAGACAGAGCCAGGCCCGGGTCGGGTGCGGAGCCTCTAGCCGGGGAGCTGAGGCCTCGGGGTGCGGGACCGGAGGCTGCGCTCCCCGAGCCCGCCTCCCCTGCGTCCCCGGCGGGCGCGCGGTTCTCACCAGGCGCCGATCCGCCGTTCCTCCCGCGTCGCCGCTGCCGCTGCCGCTGCCGCTGCCGCCGCCGCCGCCAGGCCTCGTGGACAAGAGCTGAGCGCCGCGCCGGAAAGCAGGCCGGCGTGAGACCGCCCCCTTGGCTTCCGCCACTCGGCCCCGCGGGCGATGACGCGCCTCGACCCCAACCCCGCACACCCCGCGCGCCCTGCGTTCCCACCCGAATCTGCCGACGTGCCTTACGTGAGCGGGGACGAATTCTGCGATTGGCTGTGCGAGGAGGCCGGGGCGGGGTGGCGCCTTCCGTGGTCGTGGCACAGCCCCGGGCGGCCTGCCAGTGTCCCGCCCCTGAGGGGCTCGTTTGCCTGCCACGCGAAAGTTCGGAAGCCGAGCGCCGCACGAGGCAATTGTTTTGGCCTTGGGCCCGAGGTGCAATTTCTTAACGCTTTCCAGCCACGCAGTCATTTCATAGGCATGACCAAAACAATACGGTCGTCTGGGGGTCGACCCAGAGCCCTGTCCTGAGTGAAGCTGTGCCACTCCAGAACCGTGTCTGCTAGAGGGCTCAGTGGAGTGCTGATGATGACCCAGGCAAGGCAGAGACCAGCTGATCCTTATAATGAGCTCAGCCTCGGCCTCCCCTGCTGGGTGCCTCCCCTACATGGCACCCAGGCCTTCCTGCTCCAGGGAGGAGCACAGAGGTGGCCAAGAAACTGTCGGGAAAGGCCTCACACAGCTCCTGATGAAGACTTTCTAATGATCGTTTCGAATTCCTAGTCACCATTGACAAGAAGCTTTGAATTGGTGATACAGAACATTAAAATATTTTTTTTACAACCATTAAAGAATTTATCGCAGGCGAAACTATTTAAACAGCCTAACAATTCACTGACGGTTCTTGCTATAAAGTGAACTTCAAGTCCAATCAAACTTTTGCACTTGATGTATTTCAGTTAATGATGCTTTAATTTGCAGAATAGTTGTGAACTGTTAGTTCCCCTGCAGCTAGCTTGGAGCCACCAAAAGATCATATCAGCCACAAAAGGACAGACATTAAGGCGTTTCGTGCAAGGAAGTGCCAGGAGATTTCTTTTTTTAAATATCACTTTGGCTGTTCTGTGGAGAAGGGATTGGGTGAGAGTCAAGAATGGTAGCAGTGGAAAAAAAAAAGCCTCTGAAAGATACACACACACACACACACACACATACACGTACACATACAAACAACCTGGTACCACTGATTGCATCTGGAAGGGCTGGGAGGAGATAGACTTTTCACTGAATTCCTACTTATATCTTTTGTATTATATGCACACATTCCATATTAAAGAGAATAAAATAAAAGTAATTGTAAAAAAATGGTGGCAGTGAAACTCATTTGAAGTGGATCGATATGATATTTAGTTTGGAAGTAGAATTGTTGCAACTTCATTATAGATTGGGTATGAGACGATGACAGAGAAAATGAAGGAAACAAGGTTGACTTCCAGATGTCTGGCATTAGTAGTTGGGTGATTGGTGCCATTTACCAAGATGAGAAAAGCTGAAGGAGTGATCAGGTTTGGGGAGTTAAAAAATAAAGGTTTAATTTGTGATGTTAGGTTTGAGATGCCTATGAGATAGCCACATGAAGCTATTAGATAGGCAATAAGGTATATGATTCTGGACACAGATTCACCAGACTCCAGATGGTGTATTAGTTTCCTACTGCTGCTGTAACAAATTACATAAAACTTAGTGGCTTAAAAATACAATTGTATTATCTTCCAGTTCTGGAGGTTAGGAGTCTGAAATGGGTTTTGAGGGACTAAAATCAAAGAAGCAGTGTAGATATCATCACAAGAAAAAAATTTTATAACTATGTGTGGTGATCAATGTTAACTAGATTTATTGTGGTGATCATTTCATAAGATATACATATGTCAAACCCTTGTGTTGTACACCTGAACCTAATATATATGTCAATTATATCTCAATTAAAAAAAACAAAGGTATCAGTAGTTTTGTCTTCCTTAGGCTGCAGGGGAGAATCTGCTTCCTTGCCTTTTCCGTTTTCTAGAGGCTACCCACATTCCTTGCCTTATGCTCTTTCTGACATCTGCTTCCCTTGTCACATCTCCTTCTCTGACTCTCCTGCCTGCCTCTTTTACTTAAAAAGACCCTTATAATTTATTACATTGGATCCACTCAGATAGATCAGGATAATCTTCCCATCTTAGAATCCTTAATTCAATCACACCTGCAAAGACTCTTTTGGTATGTAAGGAAACATATTCACAGGTTCTGGGGATTAGGACACGGATATCGTTAGAAAGCTATTATTTTGTCTACCACAAGTGATATTGAAAGTCCCAGACGGGGGACTTCCCTGGTGGTCCAGTTGTTAAGCATCCACCTTACAATGCAGGCGACGTGGGTTTGATCCCTGGTCTGGGAACTAAGATCCCACATGCTGTGGGGCAACTAAGCCTGCGCACTCTAGAGCCCGCACAACACATTTAGAGAGCACAAATGCTACTACTACCTAGCCCGCGTGCTCTGGAGCCCGCGAGCCACAACTAGAGAGAAGCCTGTGCACCAAAACGAATAAATAAATAAATAAATGTGAAAACAAAACAACAAAAAAAATAGAAAGTCCCAGAAGATGTTCAATATGGGAATGTTGCTTTTAAAGTTACATGGCATACCACCAAGTATCCAGAATAGAACATTAATTTTTTCCTCTTGAAAGTGAATAAAAAATTTCAAAACAGTGTTAATGTTCAGTTTTTATCTAGGGGCTTATTACATGGGTATGTGTAGTTTGTAAAAATTCATATTGTCCACCTAAGATATGTGCACTTTTTTGTATGTATATTGTAAGTATAATATGTTTCTAAAACACTTAATGCTTGGGCTTCCCTGGTGGCACAGTGGTTGAGAGTCTGCCTGCTGATGCAGGGGACACGGGTTCGTTGCCCCAGTCCGGGAAGATCCCACATGCCGCGAAGCGGCTGGGCCTGTGAGCCATGGCCGCTGAGCCTGTGCTCCGCAACGGGAGAGGCCACAACAGTGAGAGACCCGCGTAATGCAAAAAAAAAAAAAAAAGAAAAAAAATCTAAAATACTTAATGCTTAAGATTATAGCTAGGAAAATAATAACTAGAAATATAAATACTTGTAATAATAGGAAATACAATTTTGAGAATTTGTACACTTATTAAGCCACTTGGAGATTTTGTGTTTGTTTGACCAATATTGAGAATTTTATATTTCCATATATAGTTGAATGGTTCTGTGTTCATAGAATCATTTAACTCAAAATAAAGTGACCCCTTTTTAGGATTTTCTCCTATGTTCTCTTCAGATGAAGCTGTAGCAAGGAGCTGTAGGGGGCATTTTCTCCTTTTTTTTTTTTTTTTTTTCCGGTACACGGGCCTCTCACTGTTGTGGCCTCTCCCGTTGCGGAGCACAGGCTCCGGACGCGCAGGCTCAGCGGCCATGGCTCACGGGCCCTGCCACTCCGCGGAATGTGGGATTTTCCCGGACCCGGAGCACGAACCCGTGTCCCCTGCATTGGCAGGCAGACTCTCAACCACTGCGCCCCCAGGGAAGGCCTCTCCTGACTTTTTAAGATCACTTTTCTATGGGTAAATATTACAATTCTGGATCTCTGTTACTTTGCTAGTTAACAGTATGAATACATATCAAAAATCTCAAGCCATTAAGTTTTAATTTTTTTTACTTTAAATAATAATTTGCTGACTTTTTCCGAGTTTTACTGAGTTATAACTGACATACAGCACTGTATAAGTTTAAGGTGTACAATACAATGATTTGATTTACATACATCATGAAATGATGACCACAATAGGTTTAGTGAACATCCATCATCTCACATAGATGCAAAACTAAAGAAATAGAAAAAAATACATTTTTCCTTGTGATGAGAACTCTTAGGACTTACTCTTCTAACAACTTTCATTTATAACATACAACAGTGTTAATTATATTTATCATGTTGTACATTACATCTCTAGTACTTATTTATCCTGTAACTAGAAGTTTATACCTTTTGACTGTCTTCATTTAATTTCCCCTCCCCTCACCACTGGTAGTCATAAATTTGATCTCTTTTTCTGTGAGTTGGTTGGTTGGTTTGTTTTTGAAGGATAATTGAATTATAACACTATGTTAGTTCCTGATATACAACATAGTGATTCAATATTGCTATACATTTCAAAACGATCACCATGATAAGTCTAGTTGTCATCTGTCACCATACAAAGATATTACCTAATTATTGACTATATTCCTCATGCTGTATATTTCATACCTTGACTCATTTATTTTGTAACTGAAAGTTTGTACCTCTTAATCTTCCCTCACTTATTTCTCTCCTCCCCCTAGCCCCCTTCACTCTGGCAACACCTGTTTGTTCTCTGTATCTATGACTGTTTCTGTTTTGTTACGTTTGTTCATTTGTTTTTTGTTTTTTTTAGAGAAATTCCTTTATTTGGATGTTTTTGGTATTTAGATTCCTGGATAATCTTCTATTGTATTTTTCTATTTCTTCTTCTGTCTTTTCAGTGAGATTTTGGGGTGTGAAAAGATGTTCAGTCCGCTGTTTCAAAATGGAAAAATGTTGTTTTTTATTTTTTAAATTTTAAAAAATATTTATTTATTTATTTATTTAATTTATTTATTTTTATTTTAGTTGCGGCAGGTGGGCTCTTCGTTGCGACACAGGCTTCTCTCTAGTTGTGGTACATGGGTTCCAGAGTGCATGGGCTCACTTTCATTTGTTTTTTAGATTCTACAATAAGTGAAATTATGCAATATTTGTCTTTCTCTGTCTGACTTATATCACTTAGCATAACACCCTCTGATCCATTCATGTTGTCACAAATGGTAAAATGTTATTCTTTTTTTTGTGGCTGAGTAATAGTCCTGTGTGTGTGTGTGTGTGTGTGTGTGTGTGTGTGTGTATCACATCTTCTTAATCATTCATCTTTTGATGGGCACTTAGGTTGTTTCCATATCTTGGCTATTGTAAATAATGTTGCAATGAATATAGGGGTGCATATAGCTTTTCTAATTAGTGTTTTCATTTTCTTCAGATAAATATACAGAAGTAGAGTTTCTGGATCATATGGTAGCTCTATTTTTAATTTTTTGAGAAACCTCCTTACTGTTTTCCATAGTGGCTGCACCAATTTACATTCCCACCAAAAGTGCATGAGGGTTCCCTTTTCTCCACATCCTGGCCAACAGTTGTTATTTGTTATCTTTTATATAATAACCATTCTGACAGATGTGAGGTGATATCTCATTGTGGTCTTGATTTGCATTTCCCTGATGATAAGTGAAGCTCAGCATCCTTTTCACATGCCTGTTTGCTATCTGTATGTTTTCTTTGGAAAAATGTCCATCCAGGATCTCTGGCCATTTTAAAATTGGGTTGTTTGTTCTTCGATGTTGAGTTGTATGAGTTCTTTGTGTATTTTGGATATTAATCCCTTATTGAATATATCATTTGCAAATAGGTTCTCCCATTCAGTAGATGGCCTTTTAATTTTGCTGATAGTTTCCTTCACTGTGCAAAACTTTATAGTTTGATGTAGTTCCATTTTTAAATTTTTGCTTTTGTTGCCGTTGCCTGGAGATATATGAAAAAAACCCGTATTGCTAAGACCAATGTCAAAGAGAGTACTGCCTATTTTTCTTTCAGGAGTTTATGGTTTCAGGTCTTACATTTAAGTCTTTAATCCATTTTGAGTTTATTTTTTATATGGTATGAGAAAGTAGTCCCGTTTGATTCTTCTGCATGTAGTTGCCCAATTTTCTCAACACCATTTATTGAAGAGATTGTTTTTCTCCATCATATATTCTTGTCTCCTTTGTCATAGACTAATTGCCCATATAAGAGTGGGTTCATGGACTTTCCTGGCAGTGCAGTGGTTAGGTCTTTGTCTTCCAGTGCAGGGGATGTGGGTTTGATCCTGGTCGGGGAGCTAAAATCTCACATGCCTAGCGGCCAAAAAACCAAAACATAAAACAGAAGCAATACTGTAACAAATTCAATAAAGACTTTAAAAATGGTCCACATCAAAAAGATCTTGAGGGCTTCCCTGGTGGCGCAGTGGCTAAGAATCTGCCTGCCGGGATCCCTGGTGGCGCAGTGGTTGAGAGTCCGCCTGCCCATGCAGGGGACACGGGTTTGGGACACGGGTTCGTGCCCCGGTCCAGGAGGATCCCACGTGCCATGGAGCAGCTGGGCCCGTGAGCCATGGCCGCTGGGCCTGCGGGTCCGGAGCCTGTGCTCCGCAACGGGAGAGGCCACAACAGTGAGAGGCCCGCATAACGCAAAAAAAACAAAAAAACAAAAAAAAACAATCCGCCTGCCAATGCAGGGGACGTGGGTTCGAGCCCTGGTCCAGGAAGATCCCACATGCCGTGGAGCAGCTAAGCCTGTGTGCCACAACTACTGAGCCTGCATGCCACAACTACTGAAGCCCATGCACCTAGATAGAGCCCATGCTCTGCAACAAGAGAAGCCACCGCAATGAGAAGCCTGCACACTGCAATGAAGAGTAGCCCCCGCTCACCGGAACTAGAGAGAGCCCACGCACAGCAACGAAGACCCAACACAGCCATAAATAAATAAATAAATAAATAAATTTGTTTATTTTTTTAAAAATCTTAAAAAAAAAAGAGTGAGTTCATTTCTGGGCTCTCTTTTTGGTTCCATTGATCTATATGTCTGTTTTTATATGCCAGTACCATACTGTTTTGATTATTGTAGCTTTGTAGTATAGTCTGAAGTCAGGGAGCATGATTCCTCCAGCTTTGTTCTTTCTCAAGATTATTTTGGCTATTTTGTGTTTGTATTTTTGTGTTTCCATACAAATTTTAGAAGTTTTTGTTCTAGTTGTGTGACAAATACCATTGGTATTTTGGTAGGGATTGCATTGAATTTATATATTGCCTTGGGTAGTATGGTCCTTTTAACAGTATTCTTCCAGGGAATTCCCTGGCGATCCAGTGGTTAGGACTCTGTGCTTCCACTGCAGAGGGCACATGTTCGATTCCTGGTTGGGGAACTAAGATCCTGCATGCTGTGTGGCACAGCCAAAAAAAAAAAATCCAATCCATGAACACAGTGTGTCTTTCCATCTGTGTCGTCTTCAATTTCTTTCATCAGTGTCTTATCAAGTACAGGTCTTTTACCTACTTAGGTAGGTTTATTGCTAGGTGTTTTATTCTTTTTGATGTGATGGTAAATGGGATTGTTTTCCTTAATTTCTCTTTCTGATAGTTTGCTGTTCACATATAGAATTGCAACAGATTTCTGTATATTAATCTTGTATCCTGAAACTTTACCAAATTCATTGATGAGCTTTAGTAGTTTTCTGGTGGTGCCTTTAGGATTTTCTATGTATAGTACCATGTTGTCTGAAAATAGTGACAGTTTTACTTCTTCCTTTCCAATTTGGCTTCCTTTTATTTCTTTTTCCTGTCTGATTTATGTGGCTAGAACTTCCAATACTATGTTAAATAAAAGTGGTGAGAATGGGCATCCTTCTCTTGTTCCCGATCTTAGAGGAAATGCTTTCAGCTTTTCACCACGTGTATGATGTTAGCTGTGGGTTTGTCTTATATGGCCTTTATTATGTTGAGGTAGATTCCCTTTATATCCACTTTCTGGAGAGTTTTTATCATAAATGGATGTTGAATTTTGTCAAAAGCTTTTTCTGCATCTATTGAGATAATCATATGATTTTTATTCTTCAGTTTGTTAATGTAGTGTATCATATTGATTGATTTGCAGATCTTGAACCATCCTGGGATAAATCCCACTTGATCATGGTGTATAATCCTTTTAATATATTGTTGAATTTGGTTTGGTTTGCTAATATTTGGCTTGCTGATATTTTGTTGAGGAGTTTTGCATCTATGTTTATCAGTGATATTGGCCTGTAATTTTCTTTTTTGTGATATCTTTGTCTGGTATTGGTATCAGGGTGATGCTGGCCTCACAGAATGAGTTCAGGAGTGTTGCTTCCTCTTCAATTTTTTGAAATAGCTTGGGAGGACAGATGTTAACTCTTCTCTAAATGTTTGGTAGAATTCAGCTGTGAAAACATCTGGCCCTGGACTTTTGTTTGTTGGAATTTTTTTAAATTGCTGATTCAATTTCATTACTGGTAATTGGTCTGTTCATATTTTCTATTTCTTCCCGATTCAATCTTGGGAGACTGTACACTTCTAGGTTGTCCATTTTATTGGCATATAATTGTTCATAGTAATCTCTTATGATCCTTTGTATTTCTATGGTGTTGATTGTAAATTCTCTGTTTTCATTTCTGATTCTATTGACTTGGGTTCTTTTTTTTTTTTTCCTTGATGAAACAGCTAACAGCTTATTGATTTTGTTTATCTTTTCAAAGAATGAGCTCTTAGTTTTTATTAATATTTTCTATTGTTTTTTAGTCTGTATTTCATTTATTTCTGCTTAAATCCTTATGATCTCTTTCCTTCTACTAACTTTGGGTGTTGTTTGATCTTTAGTTCATTTAGGTCTAAGTTTAGGTTGTTTATTTGAGATTTTTCTTGTTTCCTGAGGTAAGCTTTTATCAGCATAACCTTCCCTCTTAGAAATGCTTTTGCTGCATCTTGTAGATTTTGGGTCATTGTGTTTTCATTTTCATTTTTCTCCAGATTTTTTTTTTTATTTCTTCAATTTCTTCAGTGAGCCATTCGTTGTTTAGTAGTATTTGTTTAGTCTCCATTTGTTTGTGTTTTTTTGTACTTATTTTCTTACAGTTGATTTCTAGTCTCATAGGTTTGTGATCAGAAAGAGGCTTGATATAACTTCAATCTTCTTAAACTTACTGAGACTCGTTTTGTGGCCTAGCATATGATCTACCCTGGAGAACATTCCATGTGCACTTGAAAAGAATATGTATTCTGCAGCTTTTGGATGAAATGTTCTATGTATATCTATTAAGTCCACCTAGTCTAATGTGTTGTTTAAGGCCAGTGTTTCCTTATTGATTTTCTCCCTGGAAGAGCTGTCCATTGCTATCTGTGGGTTGTTGAAGTCCCCTATTATTGTTTTACTGTCAATTTCTCCCTTTATGTCTATTAATATTTGCTCTTTGTATTTAAATGCTCCTGTGCTGGGACTTCCCTGGTGGCACAGTGGTTAAGAATCTGCCTGCCAGTGCAGGGGACATGGGTTCAAGCCCTGGTCTGGGAAGATCCCACATGACACGGAGCAACTAAGCCCATGCACCACAATTCCTGAGCCTGTGCTCTAGAGCCGGCTAGCCACAACTACTGAGCCCATGCGCCACAACAACTGAAGCCCACGCGCCTACAGCCCATGCTCTGCAACAAGAGAAGCCACCGCAATGAGAAGCCTGTGCACAGCAATGAAGAGTAGCCCCCACTCACTGCAACTACAGAAAGCCCATATGCAGCAACGAAGACCCAACACAGCCAAAAATAAATAAAATAATAAATAAATAAATTTTAAAATAAATAAGTAAATACATGCTCCTGTGCTGAGTCCATATATATTTACAATTGTTATATCTTCTCGTTGGATTGATCCCTTGATCATTATATAATGTCTTTCTTTGTCTCTTGTTACGATATTTGTTTTAAGATCTATTTGGTCTGATATAAATATTGCTACCTCAGCTTTATTTTTGTTTCTATTTGTATAAAATACCTTTTTCCATCCCCTCACTTTCAGTCTGTGTGTGTCTTTAGATCTTAACTGAGTCTTTTGTAGGCAGCATATATGTGGGTCTTGTTTTTGTAGCCGTTCTATGTCTTTGATTGGAGCATTTAGTCCATTTACATTTAAAGTAGTTATTTGCCTTTACTGATGAGCTTTTTCATTTTGTAATTTTCATGTTCCTAGTGTGGCCTTCTCTTTTTTTGCTCAGAGAAGTCCCTTTAACATTTCTTGTAACACTGGTTTGGTGATGCCGAACTCTTTTAACTTTTGCTTGTCTGTAAAACTTTTGATCTCTCCATCAAATCTGAATGAGAGTCTTGCTGGGTGGAGTATTCTTGGTTGTAGGTTTTTCCTTTTCATCATTTTAAATATATTGTGTCACTCCCTTCTGGCCTGCAGAGTTTCTGCTGAAAAGCCAGCTGATAGCCTTACAGGAGTTCCTTTGTATGTAACTTGCTGCTTTTCCCTTGCTGCTTTTAATATTTTCTATTTATCTTTAATTTTCACCATTTTAATTACAATGTGTCTTGGTGTGGTTCTCTTTCAGTCGATCATGTTGAGACTCACTGTGCTCCCTGGATCTGGATGTCTATTTCCCTTTCCCAGGAAGGGACGTTTTCAGCTATTATGACTTCAAATATTTCTCTGCCCCCTTCTCTCTCTCTTCTCCTTCTGGAACCCCTATTATGTGAATGTTAGTATGCTTGATGTTGTCCCAGAGGTTTCTTAAACTGTCCTCATTTCTTTTTATTATTTTTTTCAGTTCAGTTTCAGTAATTTCAGACAGTAATTACTCTATCTTCCAAATCACTGATCTGTTCCTCTATATTATCTAATCTACTGTTGATTCCTTCTAGTATATTTTTAATTTCAGTTATTGAATTGTTCACTTCTGTTTGGTTCTTCTTTATATTTTCTAACTCTTTGTTAAAAACTTCTAACTTCTCACTCTTTTCATTCATTCTTCTCCCAAGTTCTTCAAGCATCTTTTTTTCCCCCACAGCAACTAACGATATTTATTTAGTACTCATTTTATATTTTCACAGTTCTCAGAATTTTTTCATTTAATCCTCACCAAAAATCCACAGAGAGAGGTTCTGATTTTATGCACATTTTCAGATGAGAAAACTGAAACTCAGAGAGGATAAGTTAACTTGGTAGAATCACCCAGCCAGGAAGTGGCTTAACTGGTATTCAGATCTGGGACCTCTGACTTCAAAACTCAAATTTATTCAGTTTCCTCCTAAGGAAGCATTTCTAAGCTTAGCCAGAGCACACTGAGGGAGGCAGGTATCATCCTGCGCTCAGGAGACCAAGGAAGCTGTAGAGCCAGATCCAATTAATTAGCACAGCTTCCTCCCCACCTGTGGTTCTGTCAATAGCCACCTCTCCAGGCAACCATTGACCCCTCTGTCCGGCCCCTCCTACTTTCCTTTATACCTTCCCTGAGACCAGAGGAAGGCCTTACAAGGTGATATGATTTTCTGTGAATAACATTCCCACAAGATAGGAGCCACCTGCAGGATGTTTCAAGGGTCTTACAGGATGAGAGAGAGAGAAGGAGGCTCTTCTTTGAGCATCTTTATGATCATTGCCTTGAACTCTCTATCAAGTAGATTTGCTTATCTGCACTTCACTTAGTTCTTCTTTGGAAGTTTTTTTCTTTTCCTTTATTTGGAATATATTTCTCTGTTGCCTCATTTTGTCTAATTTCCTGTTTTTTATTTAGTTGGTTGGTTATGTTTCCCAATCTTGGAGAAGTGGCCTTATGCAGGACACGTCCTATGGGTCCTGGCAGCACACTCTCCTGTGGTTACCAGAGCTTCTTGCTTTAGGGGTGCCCTCTTATGTGGGCTGCTTGGGACCTTCTGTTGTGGTTGGCTGACTACTGTGGGCATGCTGGTAGGTGTTGCTGGTCGTCATTCCAGTTGGTTGTAAGGGTCTGTTTTGTTCAGTCTGGGTCTTGGCATGGCTGACTGCACAGCCAGGGGTGTCCTGGTCCTGGTGCCAGCTCACCAGTGGGCAGGCCTGGGTCATGAGGCAACTGTCTACAGATCCCGCCTGGGGGTCCCAGGGATAGTGCTAGCCCATTGGTCGGTGGAGCTCGGTCCCAGAGTGGCTGAATGCTGGGCTGGGGGTCCCGGAGCTAGTGTTGGCCTACTGATGGGCGGGGCTGTGGCCCAGGAGTGTCCTGGGGCTGGTGTGGGACGCTGGTGGGTAGGGCTGCTTCTTGATATGGCTGGCTGAGGGTCCCAGGTGACCCAGCGCTGGTGATGGCTCACTGTTAGGTGGGGCCGGACCCTAACATGGATGGCTGAGGGGCCCAAAGTGTCCCGGAGCTACTTTTGGCCTCCCATTGGTCAGGGCCAGGATCCAGGGCATCCTGGAGTGACGCTGGCCTGCTAATGGGTGGGTGTGGTTTTGACATGGCTGGCAGTGGGTCTGTGTGGTCCTGGGGTTTGGTCAGCCCACTGGTGGGTGGGGTTTGGGCCCAGGGGGTCCCAGGGCCGATGCCCATCCACTAGTGGGCAAGGCCAGGCCCTGGGGCTACTGCTAGCCCACTAATGGGTGGAGATGGGTCCTGGGGTCTCTGACTGAGGGGCTGGAGGTTCCAGAGCTGGTGTAGGCCCACTAGTTGGGTGGGGCTGGGTCCTGAGCCATCTGGTAGGTGAGGGTGTGTCCTGGGGCAGGGCTGGGGCCTCAGGGGGTCCTTTCTGCTGGTGGGTGAGGTCGTGTCCCTGCCCATCTGGGGCACCTGGCCTGGGGCATCCTAGGAGGATGCTGACTGGCTGGTGGGCAGGTAGGTTCCAGCACTAATAAGCTAGAGGGAGGATTCCAGTGGTGCTTACCAGTGCCAGTGTCCTCATGGTGGGTTGAACTCCCAAAAATGGCGGCTGCTGGCATCTATGTCCCCAGGGTGAATTTCAGTTGCCTCCTGCCTCTTCAGGAGGCTCTCCAAGGTCAGCAAGTGGGTTTGATCCAGCCTCCTTTCAAATTACTGCTTCTTCCCTGGGTCTTGGAGTGTGTGAGATTTTGTGTGTGCCGTTTAAGAGTGGGGTCTCTATTTCCCACAGACCTCTGGGTCTCCCTACACTGGCCTTCAAAGCCAAATGTTCCAGGGGCTTGTCTCCCCAGTGCAGGATCCCTGGGATGGGAAGCCCAGTGTGGGGCTTGGACCCCTTGCTTTTGCGGGAGAACTTCTGCAATTGTAATTATCCTCCCATTCACGTGTCACCTACCTGGTGGGCATGAGTCTTGACTAATTGCATCTCTGTCCCTTCTGCCCTTCTCATTGTGGTTCCTTCTTTGTAACTGTCAGCTCTTAAAAGACCTTTTTTGCTAGTCTTCAGGTTGCTCTCATGGATACTTTGACTATAAATAGTTGCAATTTTGGTGTGCCTCTGGGAGGAGGTGAGCTCAGGGTCTTTCTGCTCCACCATCTTGGCCACTCCTCAAGTCATTAAGTTTTGTTCATTTGGTTTGATTGCCTTTGGCTTTAATCTGAGGGCTGTGCAGGCTGCAAAAAAAGTACTGATGGCTTTGTAGTATAATAAAATCAGATTTTAAAAAAATTAGCAAACAACTTCTTGCAAACAAAGCAAGGCAGTTACCTTGATATTGTTGGCAGATTACTGAAGATGTATATTCCTATTGGGCCTAATGCATATTTCAGATGATGTGTAAAGGCAGGTGTTCGTTTTAAAGACCAAACGAAGCAGCCAAATCTCTGTTTCTTTCTTCTTTCTTCAGTTTTACAGGTCGGTGTTTTTCTCTAGGTTGTAGCTATGTATCTTTCTCATGTTTTCACCCAACATTGGAAAGATGAGCTACTGGCTTTCCAAGTCCTCAGATGTTTCCAAAGCATGCCCATTTTGTTATGGGTGACCCCGTCTCCTCTTGGCAAGTAATTCTATAGAATTACTCCATAAGCAGAATTATAACTTCAAGTATTTAGGGCACAATTAAACTGACAAAGAGTCCTAGACTTTGAGAGATCATCTAATCCAACCTTCTCATTAAAGGAAGGGACCTCTTTACAGCATCCCTGACAGATATTCATCTGGCCACTCTGGGGACATTTCTTCTAACAGGGACTTGTCTTGCTCTTTAACTTGGTGATTTAATTATAAAGTACTCTGCCACTCTACAAATTCTCCCTGCATATTAGTGGCCTACTTTTCTGAACACTATGTTCACTCAGTACTCTAAACCATCTTAAGATGCAGACTCTATCACTCCCATTTTATTGATAGAAAAACTGAGGCACGGAAAGAAAAGTTCCCTAAGGTCAAACAACTATTAAGCAGAAGAGCCCAGCCCTTGATCCCACATGCTTAGCCTGTATTTCCTCTCTATACTAAACAGAACCCTCACACATTATGACAGAAACCTATCTTCAGGTTGATCTTGATTGTCAATTTTTGGGTAAGTTGTTCCACTAGTTAAGAATTCATATAACTCTTCTACTATCCAGCCCACATCTCTCTGAACTGCACATAATGGTCTTAGGAAATTTTAAAAGATGTCTTCTTTAAGATGAACATATATGTCTATGACATTCTCCTGATGTACTAGTTTGATAAAGCCTTCAAAAAAGAAAATGAGATCAGTTTGCCACAACTATTTTTAGAAAAATAAACTTATTAAAATATAACAAAGAAACTTGCACATAAGAAGCACGGGTTGAATTTTGAATTTTCATGAAGTGAACACACCTGGATAACTACCACTAAGATAAAGAAAACATTACCAGTATCCATGGGCTGCCTACCCAAGGGCTGCCTATTCATGACCCATGACAAAACCTGGCACCAAGGCTACGCTTAGTAATAGACACAATGGTAATTAACGAAGCATGTTAAATTAGCTCTCTGAAGCATTTAGACTGTGGAATACAAAGAGGATTGGCCAGTTGGGAAATGAGGGCCCATTAAAAACAGAGACACAGATATGTTATGAGAGGTTGAACAGGTGGACCATAGGGTGAGAATCCAGTCTCTGACTTGCCTTGGATCCTGAACAACTCTCTGACTCCAAACTATGTGTGTCCTTAAAATAAATCCTCTTTTTCTTAAGGTTCCCCGTTCCTTGTCATCAGAAGATACTAACACCAAAACCGTAAGCCACAAAGAATCCCCAACCTCATAATTTCAATTCCCCACTTGAACCAACTGGTAGTGGCTGCCTGGAGAACTGTGGAAAATGACTCTGAGGCTGAGTTCAATGGAAAAGAGTATTGTGGTGTCTGCCACGCGGGCTTTTTTTTTCTTTTCTTTTTTGTTTTTGGTGGGGGCGGGGGTGTGTGTGGAAGAGAGGCAGGGATGGTGCCATGAACTTGCTATTCCTGTTCTTAGCCCATATGATGAAGAAATCAATAGACGGAAAAAACTGAGTAATTAATCACCATATTAAGCTGGATATTCCAGTTTAATAAATATCCTTCCCTTAGCTGTTCCCCTTGCCCCACTCTATATCTCAGCCACAACATTTTTATTTTTTTCTTTTTATTCTAATTATTTGTTAGAAATAACACATTCTGAACTGAAATGAACTTACCATCATTTCAAGTGTGTACTGGTTACAACTTAGCAAACATCCTTTTCAGGATGGGGTCATTTTATAAAGAAGATGGACTGTCCAGTGGAATGATTTTATTTTATCAATAAAAGTGAGACTTTTAAATGCCTTTATTATCATTGTACTGTATGATATAGACTATCATTTTGTATCACATTATTCAAGATAAATTTCAGAAGCATCGGAGCCTCGCACACCTATGAGTATCTCAGAGCCAACTAGGCATGAACAGAGGAAGTAATACAATTGCTTTTGTTAATGTTCTCATGCAACAGGCGGAGGCAGTCAATGTTAGACCTGGTAAAACACATCTAGCTCTAGGTGAAATCTGAGAGAAGATGCAGCAACAAGAAAGCAGCACCGACTGAGCATGCTCCTATTCAGGCAGAGACAGGAAGGGAGTGGACGTACTGTAGAAGATGGCCATTATGTAGTTTTGGCAGGGATCACCAGTAAACTCATTTGGGCACTTGCACAAGTATCTTGAGGGGTTTGAAAGGTCTTTCACCATGAAGCACTTGCCTAAATTCACACAGAAAGTTTTCTCCTGGCACGCTTGACAAGATGGCTTGTCCCAGTGGTAGATGTAGATGTGGATGAAGAAGTATTTGCTCCTTCTGTTGATACTGATATTCTAATGGGAGACTCTGAAGACACACACGTTGTCTCAGTTGAGGCTGGCATGCCAGTGATGATCTCATTTGAGTCCACAATGGTGATATTGGCAGAGGCACTGTCATTTCCTAATTTGCTGATCACTTTGCACATACATTCTCCAGAAACAGCCAGTGATGCTTTGTTAATGCGAAGTTCTCACTTCCCTGGCCTTTTTTTGTATCTTGATGTTTTGTGGTTCGTTCTTTGGGTTTAATTCATTCCCATTCTTGAACCATTTGAATTTGAGAGAGGAGTATTCAGAACTGGTCTCTCACCGAAGCACTAGTTTCGAATCTGCTGCAGACTTCTGACTTTTCATCTCTTCCAAACGGGGAGGCAAGGCGCACCGCTTGCACAGCACCCAGCAGACCTCCTTCTTGGGGTTCCGGCCTGTCTCAAGAGGCGGGAAGGATGCTCGGAAGGCGGCCGGTGAGCGGCCGCTGCTGTTGGCATCGGGCTCCATGAAGAAGATGTACCTGCTGTCCTCCTTGAGCCGCCCGCAGGAGGGGAACGCGGGGTGGCCCCAGGCGCCCAGGTGCACGCTGAGCAGCGAGCGAGTCCTTCTTCAAGCTGCCGGCTTTCACCACCCACACCTGGTGCACCTTCACCAGATAGGGCGCCTCGTCTCTGGGCTCGGCGGCGCGGGGCCCGTGGGCCAGGAGGGCATGGTGCCGGGCCCACGGCTGGCGGCTGGCGCTCACCTCCCCGCGCCCCTGCCTCGCCCGCCGCCCCCTTCCTGTCGAGTGCCCCCCTGCTGCCGCCGCGGCGGGTGCGCATTTCCCTCCATCACCACCGCGGCGCGCTGAGCCAGCTCCTGCACCGAGCCCACGCTGGACGGGGACGCCTAGCACACTGAGGCCCCCGCGGGAGCCGCCTCCTCGCCGGCGGCCGCCCCCCGGCGCCACGGCCGCGGTCCACAGCAGCGGCAGCGGCGGGGCCGGGGCGCGGGGCCGGGGCGCGTGACCCAGTGACCGGTCGTCCCGGAGCGGTGCGGGGCGCGTCGCCGTCTCAGGGTGCGAGGTGCGTGCGGGCTCCTGGCTGTCGGTTCGGACTCTCCAGCCACAACATGTTTAACGGCCAGTCTCTTGAGCATATAAAGAGGTAAGGCACATCTTACAAACCAGATATCACTGCATAAGCCAGATGTTTTACAGCCTAACCAAGTCATATGGGCACTTCCCCACAAGAGAGAGAATTGCTCCTGTTACATGAGGAGGCTTCACTACACAGAGGGGAAAGCACTTCTGTTCCTCTTGGGAGACGCATGTGAGGATTAAGTTTACATTAGCTGAAAATAATTCAGTAACAATCTAAATTGTATGCGTCAACTTCAGGTTTGTAAGAGCATGAGATTGAAAGATATGCTTACAAACGTCCTGATTAAGATACTCGTGACAAGAAGAGAAGCCTTTTTGAAATTTGTATTTTGGGATCATATATCACAATTCATATTCCCAATTACTAATCATGTCAGCCAATCAGCTTTTTAGAGCTCCTGTGATGGTGAGACATGCCTGTGCTAGCTCTCTCCCAATTATAGAAGAAAACTACAAAAAAATTCAATGACTATGTGTTTGTTTCTGTGAAATACTGCCCTTCATTGGACAATTTTTAAATGTATTTTTATGGGCTATGAAAGTATCACATTTTAAACCAACAAATAATTTTATTTCTTATCTGTCTGCTAGGGAAATAAGGTAAACCAGAGAGAACTAAGTCATCCCTGACTAATAGGGGTTCAGAAAGTTTAACTGGCACAGCTATTCCAGCTGAACTGGTAAAGTGCTAAAAACTAGTTTGCCTTTAACTTTGACTCTGTTATAAAAAGTTGGGTCAACAAAATTACATTCTTAATTAACTGCTCATGAGAGAGCTAGGTGGGAAGTACGTTCTTTTGGACTTTATAGGATCTGGCTAAGATTAACTGCACATGATACGAGCAACAAGCCTTTGGAGAAATTTCATGATTGCTCGACAAAGGCTGAGGAACCAGCCAAGGTACTGGTCCAGACCTCCTGGAGCTGAGGAACAGCCCACAGTTAGTAGTCAGCATCCAGCTAAGGCTGAAGGTGGGGGCCCAAGTGAACATTGCTTTGGAATACTGCAGTGGGCTTCTTCACGCCAGTGTGAAGGCTTAAGGCACACCCAAATGCACATGACGAGCACCCATAACTCCTAAGCGTGAATATAAGGCTTCAACCTCCCTCTTCTCGTGGCTTTCATGCCCCTACTGTGGAGTGAATCTAATTCAACCTTTCAGATCATTTCTGGTTTTCTTCCTTACCCTGCTTGCTGTCTCGAAACGTGGGTACTCCCTTGCAATTACACCTCTGCCCCGGTTCTCTACGTGCTTGACCTTTCAGAATGTCATTCACTCTCAGACCTTCCATTCCGACTTGTGTGTAGCTAATTCCTTGGATAATAGATCCAAGATCTATTATCTAGAAAGATCTAGCCTGATCTTTTTTCCTAGTTCTAAGCCCATATCTTCAACTGTCTATTAGATATTTCCTCACCTCCAACTCAATACATAAAATTTAGTTTGGTTCTTTTACCTCTTGACTTCCCCATTTCTTTTAATGGTACCAACTTGGCACTTTCATTCAGACTCAAAACCATGGAGTCATATTTTAATCTTCTCTCTCTTTTAACATCCAAATTCTCAAATTCTTCAAGATTTGTTTTTTCTTGTTGCATCTACTTTTCCCTTCTCATTCCCACCATCACCACCTTAGTTCAGATCTTCATCTTATTTCCTTAATTCTAAGATGCCTACATTTTTGTAATTTTACATACCTAAAAATAAAGATTTGTTTTATAATCAGTGTATACGTTTAATGTGAGTTTTTTATTACAAAAATCTATCATGTTGGGCTTCCCTCGTGGCACAGTGGTTGAGAATCTGCCTGCTAACGCAGGGGACACGGGTTTGAGCCCTGGTCTGGGAGGATCCCACATGCCGCGGAGCAGCTAGGCCCATGAGCCACAACTACTGAGCCTGCGCGTCTGGAGCCTGTGCTCCGCAACAAGAGAGGCCGCGATAGTGAGAGGCCCGTGCACCGCGATGAAGAGTGGCCCCCGCTTGCCACAACTAGAGAAAGCCCTTGCACAGAAATGAAGACCCAACACAGCAAAAATAAATTAATTAATAAACTCCTACCCCCAACATCTTCAAAAAAAAAAAAAATCTATCATGTCAATAGTCTTAGAATCAAAATCTATGGCATCTCAGACCCAGATGACTGCTTCTACTTGTTCTTCTGGCCTGCATTCCCTTGCTTTTCTAATCTGTCCTGTACACTATTGCCTGATTAATCTCCTTAAAAGACTGCATTCATTGTGTCCAGTGGTTAAGACTCCACATTTCCGCTGCAGGGGCATGGGTTCATCCCTGGTGGAGAACTAAGATCCCACATGACGTGCGGCGCAGCAAAAACAAAAACAGAAACAAACAACTTCAGTGGTTCCCATTCCCTGATAGGTAAAGTATGCAAGTATTCCTAGGGGATCAAGCTGGGCATCGAAGGGACACCACAATCACACCCTGACGTCTTCCTGTCCTTACCAACATTATTCCCCTACCCAGATCTTTCTGCCGTGAACACATCCTCGTCTGCCTCTGTTTGTGTCATTCCCCGCAATTAGAAGGCTATTCCTCCTGCTACGTACACCCTACTCAGGCTTCAAGTCCTATGTCTGTTGTGAAACGTTATCTGAACACCCTATCCCGAAGTAATCTCTTCCTCCTCTAAATCCCTGTAGGACTTGTCTTGACTACTTATTTCACACTTATTATTAATTATCTGGTATCTTTGAATGTCTGTATATGTTTATGAGTGTAAAGCAATGAATCCGATGTTTTATAATGAACGGGAAAAAATCAATCACATTAGTTCACATTCTATATGTCTTATTTCTCTCATCAGATCATAAATTCCTTGCAGTTAGCTCTATTAGGTATACTTGTCTCCCTTGAATTGTGATTTATTTAAGCAATATAGTCTACTAAGCACTGAGTTCAATGGGGGGATCACACCTCTCATCAGAGAGGCACTGCTACCCCTATTCTTTTCTCTATGGCTGGTCCAAATCACTTATATTCAACTTCTCCCGTCTGCCCTCCTCCAGCACCCAAGCTTATGATCGTAGTAGCACAAGACTTGCTCAGGCTTTAGAGTGAATCAAGCGTCAAGGAGCGGGTGAGTTGAAGAACAAGGAGAAACTTTGCGGTGTTCTAAGACAGATGTGTGGAGGCAGAAGGTCACTGCAATGCAGCGAAGGTGAGGGGGCAAGGCCAGGTTGGCAGGGGCCTCGCATGACGTCATGCTAAGGAGGTCAGACCTTCTTTCTCCTCACTGGAATTGGGAGATTTTTTTAACCAGTGGAGGGACGTGAGCAGATTTGCTTTCTTAGAGTTGTGGAGGTGGACTGGGAAGAGGAGGAGAGACTAGAAGAAGGTAGGCCAGTTAGGAATCCTATTTCAGGACCTGGATACAGTGGCAGCTGTGGTGGTGGGAATGAAAAGCAAGAGGATGGAATCAAAAGAAGGTGGAGAAAGAATGGACAGAACTTGATGACAGAGATGAGACCGGAGGGATGACGATGGAAGAGAATGAGTGACAGAGGTTTCCACTTCAGTCTAGGCGTGGCTCCAGTGCTATTCCCTGAAATAGAAGAGAAGCAGGTTGGGGAGGGGCTGGAGTAGGTGAGAAGACAGTGAGACCTGATTTGCATATGTTGAATTTGTAACCTCTAAAGGACATTTGCATGAGATTGGGGACATGGAGACAGATATGGGTTGGAGAGACAGACTTGTGGTAGGCACAACTCACTCAATAAAATGTATATCTGTCTTGAAATACCCTGCTCACTCTTAGCCTGAGGCATCCAACTACATTTCTTGTCCTACCTGTTTCACCAGATTTTTATAATGTTCCTGGCTCCCAGTTTGTTATACTTTTACTCTTGGCCAGTTCAGAACTCTTTTTATAATATTTTACGTATAGTAGTTATCTAAGTCTTAGACAATCAGACTCTTAGACATTACTTAATTTAATTTCATAGACAGTGAAGTTCTGTGGAAGCTCAGGGACTTCAGGTTACTGCACTTTATGTTAAACATTCCATGGTGTTTCCTGGCCATGTTCCCCCTTTTCCAGCTCACTTCCTCCAACTGCTCATGCACATAATCTTTTCTGCCCTCCAGCTTCTATGCTCTCAACCCCTTCTTTACACTTTTGGTCACTGCTTTATTCTTAAAACTTTCTCTTTTTTTTTTTAATTAATTAATTTATTTTTGGCTGCGTTGGGTCTTCATTGCCATGTGCAGGCTTTCTCTAGTTGCAGTGAGCGGGGGCTACTCTGCTGCGGTGCGCGGGCTTCTCATTGCGGTGGCTTCTCTTGTTGCAGAGCACGGGCTCTAGGTGTGCAGGCTTCAGTAGTTGTGGCGCATTGGCTTAGCTGCTCCGCGGCATGTGGGATCTTCCCAGACCAGGGCTCGAACCCATGTCCCCTGCATTGGTAGGAGGATTCTTAACCACTGCGCCAGTGGGGAAGCCCAAAACTTTCTTTTTCCTGAGCTTCATGACATCTCCCGATTTCCCGCCTACCTCCAACCTCTCTGGCTGCTATACTTCCCCAAATGCCCACTTAAAAGTTAATGTTTCCTAGGATTCCCTATTAAGCCTTCCCTTCATCTCATTTTAGTACACACTTAGTGTGACCTCATCCACTTCCGTGGCTTAACAAACAACCACTAATATTATTTCTAAATCTGAATGTCTAGCCCAGTCTTCTCAGTCCAAACCCAAATATCCAGCTCTTTTTAGGACACCTTTATTCGGATGTGTTCCACGGGCATTTCAAATCAACTTGCCACAGTGAATTTTCCTCTTCTTCCTCTTCTGTATTGGTGATGGTATCATCACCCTCCCAGTAACCTGTGAGCCATCCCTGACTTCTCCTCCTTTCTCTTTCAAACTCAGTCTGCCAGGAAATCCTGCCTATTTTACATTTTAAATGAGCATTTTCCTAGATGAGAACACAGTGTGGTTGAAGATAACAAAAAGGGAGTGAGACTAGCCTGGTGGGAGAAGTTTTGTTGAGAAATATTGGGGAAAATGGTTGGATTATTAAGTGGGAGAGTACCTTGGAAGGTAACGTTAAGGCCGCACAGAGTATTTCAGAGTTGATGTGGTTGGAGAACCACCAAACATTAGGCAGATGGATGAAATGGTAATTTCAAGGTGCATTTTTTAAAAAGTCAGTCACTTGAAAAAAGGGAGTCAGAGCAACTATTACCTTTGTAACTAGGAGACAACCATTTCTTACACTTCATTGACGACATGAGGAAAAAAACCCGAAGAAGTTACAACTAGAAGCTCAGAAAATCTGACCCTGAATTTAAATGAAGTACAAGTGCTACTAAAAAATAAAAATAATAAGTTCTCTTTGAAGAAGATAAATTGAAATTACGCATTAGTGATATAACTAGAAGTAGACTGTGTTGAAAATAAGTGCAAGAATGACATCATTTGATTGAAAAGTGCTTATAAGCCAATTCCTTAACTGTAAATAATTTTAAAATTGAATACATATAGACATCTTTTAAAAAAATCACCAGGCTTCCTTGATGGGGCAGTGGTTAAGAATCCACCTGCCAGTGCAGGGGACACGGGTTCGAGCCCTGGTCCAGGAAGATCCCACATGCCGCGGATCAACTAAGCCCGTGCGCCACAACTCCTGAGCCTGTGCTCTAGAGCCGGCGAGCCACAACTACTGAGCCCACATGCCACAATTACTGAAGCCTGTGTGCCTAGAGCCCGAGCTCAGCAACAAGAGAAGCCACCGCAATGAGAAGCTTGCACACTGCAACGAAGAGTAGCCCCCGCTCACCACAACTAGAGAAAGCCCATGCGCAGCCACGAAGACCCAATGCAGCCAAAAATAAATACATAAAATAAATAAATTTTTAAAAACTCACCAAATTGAAATGTAATGATGATTTCCTAAAACATCTGGATTTCCATATGACTCAATAAAAATTTTAGGCTAAATAAACTCTGTTATAATATAATACACTATATGACATATTTATATATTGATAAACATGGTAATTTCCATTTAATTTGGCTTAGATACTAATTAACTCAAAATAAATGCACTCCCCTCACCAATGTAGTAAGTCAATAGGTAAATAGCTGGGAGAAAAAGTACTCCAAGCCAGGCAGCTCTGTATGTTTCAGAAGCAAAGGAAAAAATAAAAACAGTCGCAGTAAACATTGCACTTCTGGAAATAAACTACATTTATGAAGCAGAAGATTCAAAAAGTAAAAGCTAACCCTCTTTATGTGGTGAAAGCATCACTGAGAAACAAATAGCACCCAGAGAGTGACTACCAGTAGTTAGCAGTAAAAAAAATGACATTAGAAAAAAATGGCAGATGTGACAGATTTAAAACCAGAGCTTTCCTCTTACTCCTTGTCATTTTCTCCTTTTTACCTGATTGCAATTTCAATGATAAAGGTCTATTGATTGCTAAGTTACTTACATGAGGGCCTGGAAAGCACAACACTCGGTGAGGATACACATTGATTTCCATCCTGTGGCACAAGCTCCGTACCTCGTGTTGTTTGAAGCAATGAGGAGGGCAGCTATTTGTTCTCTTGGTTTAGCTGCCACAGAGCAGTGATAAATAGGCATCTGATTTCCAGACTAAATCTTCAGCCCCCGCTCTCTGAAAAGGAAGAAAAAAAAAAGGTGACTCTAAACTCTTCCTGTATTTCTGGACAGTAGCTTGAAAGTAGGACAGTCAGTGTCTGAGTGATACTTTCCGGTCTTTGATACACAATTCTACCTGACAATTTTATTTTCCACCAGAAAAATTATTTTCTTCTGAGTTTCTTGAAGGTAGAAACAAAAATCTACAATCAAAATCTCAATAGTCCTTTTCACATTGTTTTCACACAGGTTCATTTAAAACATTTATTGATATGCTACTTAGAGGAAAGAACTAAAAGAGATTAAACTAGAGGATTTAAGGTTCTTTAATAGTCACAGGCCTCAACATACTTAGAACCCTTAGTTTCATGAGATTGAAGGAAAAATCAATATTGTTGCACTTTAACTAAGCTACATTAGGATAGAAAACTGTTGCTACATTTTATAAAGGAGGAACCTTATACTTTTGGTGCTCAGGGACCCCACAGCCAGATTGGTGGCAAGGGATATAGGCTGATAATCTGCTTATTTTGATTTCATTGATATATGTTCATTTGAACACATCACCATCCTAGCCTTTTATACCACATAACGTTACATTCTACTTAAGGAAAGCTAAAATTAAAAGTGATCCATTTTCTACTGTATAGCACAGGGAATTCTGCTCAATATTATGTAACAACCTAAATGGGAAAAGAATTTGAAAAAGAACAGATACATGTAATGTGTATAACTGAATCACTTTGCTGTATACCTGAAACTATCACAACATTGTTAATCAAGTATACCCCAATATAAAAAAAAAGTTAAAAAAAAAAGAGTAATCCATTTTTGGGAATTCCCTGGTGGTCCAGTTTTTAGGACTCGGTGCTTTCACTGCGGGGGCCGGGGTTCAATCCCTGATGGGGGAACTTAGATCCCACAAGCCTCTTGGACAAAACAAAACAAAACAAAACAAAACCATTTTTAGGAAGAGAACATGCTATACTGCCGTTTTTAAAAACTAATGAACAGAATGGGGAGCATATAGCCTAGCATAGGCTAACACAGGCTGGCACAGGCTGAACTAGCACAGGCTGGCACAAACCAAAATATGAAATTGATTTAAAGAATCCTAAATAAAATATTAGTAAATAAAATCTAACTATGTATGAAAAGAATAATACCTAAATGACCAAATAATGTTTGTCTCTGGACTGTGAGGATGATCCAGCTTTAGAAGTCTTTTGATATAATCTGTTATATTAACAAAAAAAGAAAAACTAAATAAATTAGACTTTGAAAAAGCGTTTGCTTCACCCATTTCTAATTAAAACAAAAAAACAAGACAAAAGCTCTTTTTGTCATGTAGGATATCTGGAAACTTCCTTAACTCATTAAAGTACAACTACCAAAATCTGTAGCAAGCCTCACATGTGATGGTGAAACAAAAAACCTCTCATGCTATTGCCACCACTATTCACATTGCGTTGAAGGTTGTAACCAGTGCAACAAGAAAAATATGACATATAAATATTGGAAAGTAAGAATTAAAGCTATTATTATTTGTAGATTATGTGGTTGTCTACCTAGCTATCCCAAGAGGATCAACTAAAATAACTATTATAATGAATGAGAGGTTACTGAGGTGACTAGATACAAAATCCCTAGTAATAATGAATAAGAAAATGTAACTGGAAAAAGAAATCCCATTCACAGGAACCACAAAGACAACTGAGTACTTGGAACTCACCTAATAAAAATTGTGCAAGACTTATATGAGGAAAACTTACTGGAAGAATGTTGATTCTTCCCCAATAATCTACACATTCAGTGGGGAGCCCAATGAAAATTTTCACAAGATTTTTAATTGAACATGAAAAGCTGCTTATCAAGTTCTTCTAGAATAGAAAATAAATAAAAATAACCAAAAAACAGAAATTGAGGGAAAAAATGAGGTGGAGAATTTGCCCTACCAGATATGAAAACAATCTATAAAACTACAGTAATTAAAACAATGGAGTGTCAGAGAACAAATAAACATATAGATTAATGAAAGAGAATAGAGTCCAGAAATTGACCCATGTATTCAAAGGAATTTAGCATATGATAAAGGTGGAATTTCCAAACAGTGGGAAAATGAAAGATTACTCTAAAAATAGCACTAGGACAATGGGAGCCATAAGGAAAAAAAAATAAAGTGAATCACTTCCTCATCCCATACTCAGAAAAAAATCCAGATTGGCTCAAGATCTGCATTTACAAAAGTATAGAAGAAAACGCCAGACAATACGTTTATAATCATGGGGTGGGAAAGACACAGTCGTCAAGAAAAACCAGACAAATTTTATTAAACAGAAATTTAAAACTCCTCAGAGCAAAAGACTGGGAAAAATATTTGCAACATATACCACAGACAAATGCTTAATAACTGTAATATATATCTAGAATTCCTACAGAGATGTGACAAAACATAAGCAAGCTAATGGAGAAAAAAGGCAGGGTAGAAAAACATAATTCTTAGAAGAGGAAATAGAAATATTTCTATAAATATTTGAAAAGATGCTCAACCTCACTAGCACTTAGGGAAATATACATGAAAACAAACAAGGAGGAATTATTTTTTTGTCCATCAAATCTTACAAAGCTAAAAGGACTGATAATGTATAATAATGGTGATGGTGTTGGGGAAGAAAACTCTCATACTCTGTTGATGAGAGTATAAATGGTTGGAGGAACAATTTGGCAACATCTATCAGAATTTGTAATGTACATACTCTTTGACTCACTTCCACTTCAAGTCATCTATCATACATGTATACCTGCTAACGTGTACAAAGATATATATGTACAATTATGATCATTGCACCGTTAAAAAATTGGAGATAACCTAAATAACTCTCACTAGGAGACTGGTTAAATAAATATAGAATATCCATACTGTAAAATACCATGTACTTGTTAAAAGGAATACCTAAGTATTCCTTTGTATCAGTATGGAATGTATCAGTATGGAATACTTCCTAAGGCATATTACTAAATGAAAAAGCAGCATCAAAACTATATGAATGGGCTTTCCTGGTGGCGCAGTGGTTGAGAGTCCGCCTGCCGATGCAGGGGACACGGGTTCGTGCCCCGGTCTGCGAACATCCCACATGCCGCGGAACGGCTGGGCCTGTGAGCCATGGCCGCTGAGCCTTCGTGTCCGGAGCCTGTGCTCCTCAACGGGAGAGGCCACAACAGTGAGAGGCCCGCGTACCGCAAAAAAAAAAAAAAAAAAAAAAAAACTATATGAAGGGACTTCCCTGGTTGTCCAGTGGTAAAGAATCCACCTTGCAATGCAGGAGACGTGGGTTCGATCCCTGGTCAGTGAACTAAGATCCCACATGACGCAGGGCAACTAAGCCCAAGTGCCACAAATACTGAGCCCACGCCTCAACTACAGAGCCCGCGTGCTGCAAACTACAGAGCCCACACGCCCTGGAGCCTGTACACCACAAATACAGAGCCCACACACCCTGGAGCCTGTGCACCATAACTAGAGAAGAGAAAACACGCCCCACAACTAGAGAGAAGCCTGCGCACCACAAAGAAGAGCCCGCACACCACAACGAAAGATCCCGCATGCCTCAATAAAGATCCCGTGTGCCACAGCCAAGACCTGATGAAGCCAAAAATAAATAAATAATAAATAAATCTTTAAAAAAGCTATATGAAGTGTGATCCCACGTATGCAAAAAATTATCTAAACTATATGCATTTTATAGACAAGTATGGATATGTAACTAACCATATTGTAGTCATTAAACCACATGTTTTATTCCTAAAGCAATTCAACATTCAAAAAAGCACAATTCAAAACAGGATTTCCAATCTTCATTTATGCCTCCTAAAAACTTAGAGAATTCAGATATATAGTCTTTACTATTTTAACTATTTTAATATTATGACACCCTTTAGTATTCTCTCTATTCTTTGCCTTTCCATATAAATTTTAGGATCAACTTGCCAAGTTCCATGAGAAACTCCATTTGGGATTTTTATTGGTTTAATTAATTTTTAAAATTTCTCTGTCCCTATAGACTGAAAACTGCTTGATGACAAGAGACCGTGCCTGTCTTGTTCTTACTGTGTTCACAGCACCTAGCCAGTGCCTAGAGGATAGTAAGTACTCAATAAACCCATTCTAGAATGGTTGGATGAATGAATGAATGAATAAATGACCTACGATAGCATAATGATAATATAAAATGTTTTATAGGCGTTAAAATTTTATTTTGGGGCTTCCCTGGTGGCGCAGTGGTTAAGAATCCTCCTGCCAATGCAAGCAACACAGGTTCGAGCCCTGGTCCGGGAAGATCCCACATGCCACGGAGCAACTAAGACCGTGAACCACAACTACTGAGCCTGTGCTCTACAGCCTGTGAGCCACAACTACTGAGACCACGTGCCCCAACTACTGAAGCCCACGCACCTAGAGCCAGTGCTCCGCAACAAGACAAGCCACCATAATGAGAAGCCCACGCACCACAACGAAGAGTAGCTCCCGCTCACCACAGCTAGAGAAAGCCCACGTGCAGCAACGAAGAACCAAGGCAGCCAAAAATTTTTTTAATTAAAAATTTTTTTAAAAAGAAGGTATGCGCATGCATTGTTTTAAAAAATTTTATTTTCAAACTATAGTAAATTATGGGAAAATGTTCACAATGTATTAAGTGAAAAAAGTAGGCTTCAAAAAATTTTAAATAAAATGATCCTAATATTGTAAAATAAAATCTATCTGTTTATATATACTATATATAAAGTTTATGTATGCATTAAAAAAACTAAGAAGGAAATAGAAAATAACAGTTGTTGCCTGGGTGGTAAAATTGCAGATTGTAATTTTCTTATTTATACTTTTCTAAATTTTCTATAATTAGCACACAGTACTTTTAGAATAGAATAATAGACATAATTTAAAATGATTAACAAAAGAAAATATCACAATATTTAAAGCTTCTGGGATAGTACGAGAGGGAAGTGCTAATTTGATAAGTTCAGGTGATTAGGTTGAGTTACTATATTCTATAGTTTTGAGTTTTGTTAGTGGACCAAAGGAAAATTTTAAACTTTTTTTTTCACTTGGAGTAGAACACATATACAAAAAAGGGGCACAAATCATAAGGTGTACAGCTCATGAATCGTTACAAGGTGAACACACTGTGTAACCATTGCCCAGGTGAAAATGGACTGTTAGCAGCATCCCGAAGCCCCCTTCCAAGCACTGCTTCCTCCCTCCTCCATAGAAGCTGCTCACTGGGTTTTGCAGGACCTCCAGGCTCAGGTTGCCAGGCAAATTCAGGGAAGTCCACTGGGGAAGTGGGTAGAAACACCTCTGGGTGAGGGGAAGAACCTTACCACCACCCCAGCCTCCCTCCCAAACTGGGAGCCCCTGGCCACTGCCAAAGTGTGATACCAAGATTTTCAAAAGGTAGAATGCAACAACCCCTAAAATAAAAATTTAAAATGCTTCCAGACTCACTCTCTCCTGTCTTCCTCCACTGCATCTGCCATTGTGACCCCAGGGACGGGGAGAGGTCAAACGCCACCACAGCAAGGAGATGAGGCAGGGGAAATTCATGCGAGAGAGAAAAAGTCCACTTCTTGCAGCCCCACTGGATGGCGGGAGGAAGGTGGGAGTGGGGCGGGGCGACAGTGATCAGGGGAGCCTGACTTGTATTCCCCCTCTCTAGGCTGAAATCTGGAGTGTGCTCTGGGGTGTTGACAGGTTAAAAGGGATGACAAAAATAGAGGAGATTTGACCCAACTTGCCATTTGGGACCTGGGATGCCTTAGTCTGTTTGAGCTGCTGTAACAAACTACCAAAGCACTACCATAACACATAGTGGTTTATAAACAACAGACATTTATTTCTCACAGTTCTGGAGACTGAATGTCCAAGATCAGGGTGGTGGCAGCGTGCTGAAGATCTGATGAGGGCTCTCTTTCAAGGTGCAGACTATGGACATCTCCACTTCTTGTGGTACCTTCACGTGGCGGAGAGCAGAGGGAAAGCCAGTGCTCCGCTCACTTTTTTTTTTTTTTTGGCTGTATTGGATCTTCGTTGTTGCTCTCAGGCTTTCTCTAGTTGTGGCAAGCAGGGGCTGCTCTTTGTTGCGGTGCGCGGGCATCTCATTGTGGGGGCTTCTCTTGTTGCAGACCACAGGCTCTAGGTGCGTGGGCTTCAGTAGTTGCAGCACGGGGGCTCAGCAGTTGTGACACTTGGGCCCTAGAGTGTGTGGGCTTCAGTAGTTGCAGCACGTGGGCTCAGTAGTTGCGGCACACGAGCTCCAGTAGTTGTGCACGGGCTCAGTTGTGGCTCGCGGGCTCTAGAGCGCAGGCTCAGTAGTTGTGGCGCACAGGCTTAGTTGCTCCGCAGCATGTAGGATCTTCCCGGACCAGGGATTGAACCTGTGTCCCCTGCATTGGCAGGCGGATTCTCAACCACTGCGCCACCAGGGAAGTCCTCCCCTCACTGTTATAGGGGCACTAGTTCCATTCATGAGGGGCTCCACTCTCACGGTCTCAACCAATCCTAGTTATGTCCTGAAGGTCCCACTTCCTAATACATCATATTTGGGGGTGGTGGTTTCCAACATATGAATTTGGGGGGGACACAAACGTTTAGTTCATAACATTGCCTCTCAGTATGGGCCCCCTTCACCAGGCCCCATCAACATGGGGTGGTTGCAGGAGTGAAGTAAACAGTATAAGGTTAGGCAGAGGGAGGCTTGGGCTGAATTTCCCAGATATTCTCCATCTTCTCCTGGATGGCAGTCATTCTCAAGGGAGGCAATTCCATACACAAACGGGGTATATTCCAAAATGTGTATGGGGGCAGGTAATCTTTAGCTGTCACAATGAAGAACAGGTGCTTTTGGTTTCACTGGGTAAAAAGAACTTTCTTGCAATGCCAGAAACTGTCCTGCACACTAAAAAATTCTCCTGCCCCAAATGGCAGGAATATTTCCACTGAGAAAATCTGCTAAAGTATTATGCCCACTCTCCTTTCACCATATGTAGAAAGCTTAAGGAATTTGCAGTTCCATAAAAAATAATAGAATTGTCTTCTGCAGTTTGGTTGGGAAGTTCAAGAGGGTTAGGCATCATGGATCTCCCTCCAGGCACAGAAATTCCTAGTTAATCATTATATATTTACAGACTATGAAGCAAGCCATGGTCTGAACTTGTAGCAGTGAAATCAGCTGGGCCACCAAAGAGTAATTTTTAAATAATTCAAAATTTTTCTTACATTTCCCAAATATGATGAAGGGTATACATATACATTTTTTTGTTAACTGTCCACTCTTCATTCCCATCCATTTCCTCACATCCAGTTTGCTTTTCCTCACTTAACTAAAAACTCTATTTTAAAAAGCACTCTCCCTCCTTTTCTAGTCTCTGTCACTAAAACTCAGCTCTGAGGGCTGACTCGGAGAATGTTCTGGGTATCTGGGGGCCGGACGGCTCAGCCATGAGCAGAGTCCCTGTGCAGGGCACCCAGGCGACAGCTGCCCACTGGTTGCTCATAGTTGTCAAGCACACAGCAGGCCAACGACGGGGCCTGACCAGATGAAGAGTAAAGATACAACAAGCCACTTTTATGGTGCCAACTCCCTTGGTCCTTGTCACACACACCAAACAGGACAACACAGAGACGAAAAGGGCCCGTTGACTGCAGTGTGAGATGTGGGACACCCCATTGCTGCGGAGCCTATTCTAGGCTACAGCAAGGAGTTTCACATTCTGCAGCCCTATTTTGAGGGGACTGGGGCAGGAAGCCCCTTCCTCCTCAGAACCCGGAAGGCCTAAGAAATCATGCCATGATATCCTCCCTGGGAAGGTAGGGAGGTAGGTGGGAGATGGGCTACAAGCCTCCCATTCTCTCACATCAAGGTGTCTTTAAACAGAAACACACACCAAACAAGGTTATATATTGACCAGTGGACAAAAATGTTGTGACCAGAGGCTCACAGGAACCTAAGTTTATATTTCTCTTAGGGGTGACAAACAGTTCGGTGTTCACTAACTCGCCGTTTCACAGCAACGGTATAGGCCCTACGTACTGCAAAAAAATGAGAATAGGCTGTATTATGATGAACACAGCAGTATGTTTGGGCTTCACACACAGCCCATCTCAGGGACCCCTCCTCCCTTCCCAGCGGACCCCAGACCACACTTTGAGAACCGCTGCTCCAGTGCACGACAGTTCAACAGGCTGGCACTGGGAGTACACTGTAAACTCCATTAGGGTCACCACAGCTATTTTGTTCATCTTTGTATTTCCAGAATCTTGCATAGTGCCAAGCACATAGTAGGCACTCAATATGTGAATTAAATTAAAATGGGCTGGGATGAGGTATTTATGAGAAGGCTGAAGACACCTGAGAAAGGCAGAATGGTCTCTTTGGTGCTGAAGGTCAGCTCAGTCTTTTTTTTTTTTTTTTTGCGGTACGCGGGCCTCTCAATGTTGTGGCCTCTCCCGTTGCGGAACACAGGCTCCGGAAGCGCAGGCTCAGTGGCCATGGCTCACAGGCCCAGCCGCTCCGCGGCATGTGGGATCTTCCCGGACCGGGGCACGAACCCGTGTGCCCTGCATCGGCAGGCGGACTCTCAACCACTGCGCCACCAGGGAAGCCCCTCAGCTCAGTCTTAATCTTCATGATTTTATGTCTAGAGAAGATTATTTGATCTATTAAAAGTGATTCAACATGTTTTGGATTATTGAAAGTGAGAACAACTATATCAAAGATATGAAAGAGGATTTTTTTTTTAAGAAAGAAAGTCAGATGTGGAGAAAGCATACTCATACTCAAAGAATATGAGACGTTGATAAATAAATACAAATCTATACTGATGAACTATCTTGATTATTGAAGTGGATTTTGCAGTGTGAATTTTTTTTTTTCTTTTAAGATGCAGGATTTGAAATCAGGCCTCACTTCACATTTTTCTAGTACTGTTTTAACACTTAAGTAAACTTGAACTACTCTAGATTGGTAACATCATTGTTCCTTATCTTTTCTTATACAAACACAACTAAGCATTGGGTCCATGGCTTTGATGAAATAACGACTGGTAACTCCTTGTGTCAAATTCAGCCTCTGCCTTACTTCCATTTAGCCTATGGCTTCTTCCACAGCAAAGACCAATAAATGACACCGTGTACATTTTTAAGAGGGTCCACAGTTAAATTCTGGTTCTAATATCCCGCACAATGGGACCCTTGCACCCAGAAAGTAGAGGAGGGGCAGGCACTAAGCAGATTGCTAGAAACTGGTGGCAATTGCTAGAAACTCCTTCTTGTGTGTGCAAGTGCAAGGGTGAGGAACCACAGCACAGAAGTGAGGGAGAGGAGCCTCTCACCATTGTCCAGCTGAATTAGTTTCCCCTGGCAGCTGTAACAAGTCACTGCAAGCTGGGTGGCTTCAAACAACAGGAATGTATCCCCTCACAGTCTAGAGGCCAGAAGTTCAAAATCTAGGTGATGGCAGGGTTGCAACCCCTCTGGAGGCTCTAGGGAAGGATCGTTTTTTGCCTCTTCTCACTCCTAGTGGCTTATTTGGCTGTGGCTACATCACTCTCATCTCCTGTCTGTCTCCACATGGCCTTTCTCCATCCTGTGCATCTCCCCTCTGTGTGTCTCTTGTAAGGACCCTTGTCACTGGATTAAGGGCTTACCTGGATGATCCAGGATGATCTCCCCATCTCAAGATACCTAATTCCAGAAACTCTTTTTCCAGATAAGGTAACATTCACTGGTTTCAGAAATTTGACAGGGACATACATTTTGGGGGATATGATGGTGAATTTTATGTGTCAGTTTTGCTTGGCCATGGTGCCCAGATATGTGCTCAAACATTATTCACGGATTGGCCTCCATATTGTGGGTGGGCCTCACCCAATCAGTTGAAGGCCTGAATAAAACAAAGGCTGACCTCCCCAGAGAATGAGGGAATTCTGCTAGCAGACAGCCTTTGGACTACATCTGCAATATTTGTTCTTCCTGGGTCTCCAGCCTAACTGCCTTTCGACTCAAACTACAACTCTTTCCTGAGTCTCCAGCCTGCTGCCTCCCCCATCAGATTTTGGACTTGCCAAGCCCCCATAATCATGTGATCCGATTCCTTAAAATAAATCTCTTTCTCTCTATATATATTTACATCCTATTGGTTCCGTTTCTCTGGTGAACCCTAACTAACACAGCGGACCACCATTCAACCCACTACACGAGCATCTACCCCAGGGGAGGGGAGGATTTGTGAAAACTTGAGACTTCCCTTGAATGTGGGGATAAGTGTAAAGGTATCTTGCAGTGGACAAATCCATTTAGTATTAGTTCCTGACGTGGGGTGCCATGGGTGTTGCACACTCTCTAAGTGTCTTCCTTTCCCAGTTCTTCTAATTTTCTATAAGTCAGGGTGATTTCTTATCAAATTCCGCACAGTGGCTCAGCAGATGGACTCACCACTGACCTCATGGAGACAGAGAACCTTCCAAGGAAACTCCCTCCAGCTTCCTACCCTAAGCTGAACATTTGCTATAGACTGACTCACGCTTCTCCTTGCTTGGCGGATAGTGAAAGGAGCAGGGCTGTGAAGTCAGCCAGAGCTGTGCTTGAATTCTGCTCTGCCATTTACAGTTGATTGATCTTGGACAAGTTACTTAACTTTTCTAAGGCTGACAGTACTTTTGAAGAGATAATACTCAGAGGGCTGGTACCAGGTTGAAGGAGACACTGATGCAAATGTATACCCAGTACCTGACACTCAGTGAATATCTTTCCTTTCCCCCAACTAGGACAGAATGGTGACAAGGCCCTCATGAGCAATGCAGGCAATGGGGGAAACAGTGCATCTTGGTCTGATGACTGCCCTATCTGCTTGTAATGTTATTTTACTTATATTTTTTCCTGAAATTAAATCAATTCTTTTTTTTAATTAGCCTTGCCCTAGACACTTGTGAAATCATGGGTTTAACTTGCTAATTATATATATATATTTTTTATTAATTAATTAATTAATTATTTTTTTGGCTGTGTTGGGTCTTCGTTGCTGTGCGTGGGCTTTCTCTAGTTGCGGTAAGCAGGGGCTACTCTTCATTGTGGTGTGTGGGCTCCTCATTGCAGTGGCTTCTCTTGTTGCAGAGCACGAGCACTAGGTGCACGGGCTTCAGTAGTTGTGGTGCACGGGCTTAGTTGCTCCGCGGCATGTGGGATCTTCCCGGACCAGGGCTTGAACCCGTGTCCCCTGCATTGGCAGGCGGATGCTTAACCCCTGCGCCACCAGGGAAGCCCTATATATATTTTTTCCAAGGCACAGTAAATACACTTAGTCACTCATTCAAGAGTGCCTTTTATGATCTCAGTAGGGTTAACAGGCTAGTTATAAATCTTTCTTCTAATATGCAATAGATGAATATGTTCAGGTAGTCATTCATTCAGCAGGTATTAGAGTGCCTTTTTTTGTGCGAACAGCCTGGCACAGCTCTAGGCTCTGAGCACCCAGGCAAGGCAGTTGACTCCAGACGCCACTCATTCCCGGGGCTGAGAGGGTCAGTCACACTGGTTAGGAAGCTCTGTCAAGTGTTTACCAAGGTACCTAGTTGGGATGTACTAAATCCCAGGCCTCGAGTCAGAGGCTTTCTTCTGCTCTGCATTTGCCCCCATGCAATGGGAGGGAGGTAAGAAAGGGCAGTGGATCTATTTTAGACCCCGGGTGTCTTCTTGCCTTCCATCTGATTCTTCCTTATAGGTGACTGAAAGAAAAACTGACTCATGCCTGCTCTGTGGGTTTGTCCATCGTGTGTGTGTGTGTGTGTGTGTGTGTGTGTGTGTGTGTGTGTTCTCTCCCTTTGTTTCCTCTTTCAGGGCAGCTGCATGAGTAAATGGGCTCAGGACCTCACAGTGACTGGCCAGCCAGCCACACTCCCTCTCTTCCTTTTCCTCAGGGGTCCACATTCTTCTCACAAGGCTGCCCTGGGCTGCAGGACCAGGCCTCCTTAAGATGGCAAGACTCAGATTTGGGGATAGGCCACGTAGGACAGGCCACCTTTTGGCTGAGCCAAGAGCCCCAGCCCAGCTTTACCTGTGCCCATCAGAGACGCACCCAGGGTTCCACACGCTGCCTGCCCTCTCACAGTGCCTCCCACCTCCAGCGTGATCTGGGGACTCGGCTTTGTCAATACCTTTTCAGTCTGTACCTTTCTCCAAGGGCTTCCTCTCTGAGGACCAGAATGTTTCTCTATGGCAAAACCAAACACAACCCGTGCAGACCAGTTCTCCCTGTTACGTGCCCCTCGCTTGTCAGTGCTGTGCCTCTCCTTCCTCACGACAGCATGCTGGGAGAATGGGGTACACTTAGGGTCTCCATCTGCCAGCCACCTGCTCGTTCCTGACTTTCCCCGGTCTGTCCTCAGGCCCCACCACCCTCCTGAAATGGCTCTCCTAAGAGTCGGCAGTGACCTTCCCAGGCTCCTCATGGACCCCAGCAGGCTGGGGCACATGGACCCTCCCTGGCCGCCAGCACGTGCTGTCCCATCTCAAGGCTCCCGGACCCATCTCCTCCTCCCCGCAGGACAAGGGCCCTCCTGTCTCCCCACCCTCGTCCTCCCCTGCAGCAGCCCCGTCTGTGCCCCCTGCCCTTCCGCCCTGCGTGAGGCCCTCGGCCTCCACAAGAGAAAGGTTGCAGCGCTTGGCTGTCCTCCTTCCTTCTTGGAGCCCAGAACTAAAAATAGAAATGGCCAAAGCCTCATGACCAGGCTTCTGGGAAGGCCGGTGGGAACAGCTCAGGGTTTCAGAAAGGAAGCGTGACGTGAGCCTGGGAGTCAGGCGGCCCAGAAGAACGAGGAGATTCCTAAAGAATGGGGCGCGACAGGCCTGCCGTCCTGCCCTCTGTTAACAGGGAGCCAACTGGTGAGCTGCGAGGGCCAAGTGCAGACCTGGGCGCCTGGGTCAGAGGGGCGTCAGTCACAGCTTATCATCATAGACTATGGACGAGAAGGCAACATGGGCGCCAGGTGAGGGTGAAGTCAACCTTTCACCTTTAACACCTGTGGATGGAGCCTAGGGAGAAGGCAGGGCTCCTGAGGCACCACACTGTGTCAGGGTGACCTGAGGCTCCTCCCCGGTAATGGTGACGGGAAAATAGAGGCCCCGGGAAGTGCTCCAGGGACGGCGGGTGAGCAGGGCCCACTCCCTGCTGCTGCTTCAGGCTCCCTCAACCACCCACGCTGCACAGACCTGGAGCCCCTTACAGATAGATGCTCCTTTTATCAGGCAATGGCGATACCTGTTTTAAACATCAGCGGGCTCTGAATGCAGCCGGCAGAGAGCTCTCCACTGTTCAGGAAATAGGCGCCCCGGGGAGGAACGAAGGCTGCTTTCCCAGAACTGCGCTCAAGTGCTGCTGGAGAAGCCCAAGCTCCTTCAAACTCCTTGGGCAGACGCACGGGAATGTGATGAGGAAGTAGAAACAGGTGGCTCCCACCTACCTGATTACGATTACAGCAGCAGCTTCCAGAGGCAGAGGGGATGAGCTGGCGTCAGGCATAACTGGGCAGGAAGCCCCAGGCTGTGGTTTTTACCAACAAATATTTGTAAATAAGTTGCAGAACCCCTAACACACTGGTCTGGGCTGTGTACGTGTGCGTGTGTGTGTGTCTGTGTGTGTGAGATGGGGGACACATTTATGAGAATATAAAATAAAGCATGCAGACACAGAGGGGAGGAACAGAAGAGACAGATGGTAGAGTGGAGGGAGACCTGCAGTCAGGACCCGAGAGCCAGAGGAGGAGATGAGGCCTGAAGAGACTCTTGTGGCCTAAAGCAGCAGATCTTATTCTTGAAGGATCTCCAGGAGCTGTCCTGTACTTCCTAAGAGACGGTGTCCAAAAGCAGGAGGCATCTGTCAAGTAGAAGACAAAAAGGGCTGTTGACCAGCAGGCCAGACGCGGATGAGAAGAGCCAGTGGTCTGGGAGCAGCGGGGGCAGCACCAGATCCCCAGGGCTTGTTAAGCGCACCTGGCACCGTCCCTGCTCTCCCTCTGCCTCTGTTTCTGCTGTTAGAGCATGGCTCAAAATCAAAACAAATAAGTTAAACCTCTTTCCCTCCTTTCTTCTTAATGATAAACTTATTTTGTATGAAATACAAGAGGCAATTAGAGAAGAATATAACAGCCCAGGTTTAAAATTTTAGCATTATGCCATTTTGCATCAGATCTTATTCAGAGAGAAAATATCACAGAGGCAGTGGATCTGTGGATCCAATCTTTCTAAGAAGCTGCTTCATTGCCATCAGCCCCATGGTCAGTGGGGCTGCCTTGTGGGAGTGGACAACACATCCCTTTGAGAGTGATGTAGGAAGGCAGGAGCTGAAGTGGTCCCTAAATTCACTCTCTCTTCTCAGGAAGGAGGGCAGATGGCAGAGGGTGTGTGTGTGGGCAGGTCTGTTGTTAAATGAGGTCTAAAGAAACAGGATATCTAAAGAAGGCTTCAAGCTGTATCCATGTAATTAAGAGCTCCGGCCCAAGCACTGGCACCAGTTTTTCTTGTTTAGGACTTTAATCTTGCTGGTTATCCTTTCACTCACATCTTTATTGAATTTTATACCCTTATTTACCATGTGCCCTTTTAACTGCCAGGGTTCATGAACCATTACTGTAATTTTCCACTTACGTGACTTGATCTGCAGATGGGTGCTACCATACTTAATCAAATATTTCCTGACCTGCAAAATTAGGACAATAATACCTATTTCAAAAATTTCCCAAGGGTTGAGATAATATATGTAAATCACCTAGCACAGTAATTGGCAATATAATAGTAAATGTTTTCTTCCTTTTTCTTTCTAAATTCTCATAAAGCATCTTTTTGAGAACTCCATTTAGGATTCTCGAAGAATTGCCAACGAGCACCACAGTTAGAATTTCTGGAAAATACTTTTGTCTCAGTAATGGAAATTGTGGCAATTCCTTTCTTCTGATTAACCAAGATGCTGGAAAACCTGCAGGAGTTAACAGTGTTAAAGTATGATTTTTTTAAATGTAAAAATATAACGGTTACACAGTTATAAAATGAACGAGTCAAAGATTAGTTAGTGGGTATCATACTGGTACCCATTAATTAATGAAGACACCAGTAAGATGTTAAGACTGTTTCAATGGAGAATTTGAGAAACAGAGAGGCAATGACAAAAGATAAAATGGTTTTGCTAATACACGCAAAACTGGTTAATATTCTCATGCAATAAAATATAATGTTTGGGGTTACCTTTTCTACAGAGGAGAAATCAATTGTATCTTCACCAGAAAAAATTCACTTGCATTGCTAAGGACAAGAACCTTTTGCATTACTATAAACTTTTTTACAAATTTACTTCAACTCCTCCAGAGATGGAAAATAGCCTGGTCAATAAGAAATCAATTTGCATAAACCTGTAGAATCAGAAAATGACAGAGATTCCAGCAGGCAACGATAAGCATTCCACTGAAAGGAAACCTAGTAATCTCTCTTGTCCATTTCCAAATCTTGGACAGTTTTCCCCAGTGATACCTATACAATTAGACTTATCTAGGAGGGAGGCTTTGGAATTTTCTCACCCTGAATCATGGGACCAGGCCCCTGTTATAGCCAGTGCCTCCCTCCCAGTCTCTGATTACAGGAATTCTCCTCTCCCTGAGCCATGATGTGGATGAGGGTGAGGGTGCTGAGGCAGCCAGTTCCGACATTAACCATTTTGTTCCTGTGTTCTGTAGCTCAAGGGCTAGCTATACACATAGCACCACAAACTGCTCCAACTGGGTTCCCAGACTGCTCTCCAACTTTACCCTTGCAAACCCTCAACCCAAGCCCGAGAGATAATTAACAGACCCTGAGGGACTTCCCTGGTGGCTCAATGGTTAAGAATCCACCTGCCAATGCAGGGGACACGGGTTCGAGCCCTGGTCTGGGAAGATCCCACATGCCGCGAAGCAACTAAGTCAGTGCGCCACAACTACCGAGCCTGCGCTCTAGAGCCCGTGAGCCACAACTACTGAGCCCATGCACCACAACTACTGAAGCCCACACGTCTAGAGCCCGTGCTCCACAACAAGAGAAGCCACTGCAATGAGAAGCCTGAGCACCGCAATGAAGGTAGCCCCTGCTCACCAGAACTAGAGAAAGCCTGCACGCAGCAACGAAGACCCAAAGCAGCCAAAAATAAAATACATAAATAAAATTTTAAAAAAAGCATCTGCCCTCCAATGCAGGGGACACGGGTTCAATCCCAGGTCAGGGAACTAAGATCCCACAGGCTGTGGGGCAACTGAGCCTGAGCGCCGCAACTACTGAGCCCACAAGCTCTGGAGCCCATGCACTCTAGAGCCCGTGAGCGCCACGACGAGAGAGCCTATGTGTGGCAACTACTGAGCCTGTACATTCTAGACCCTGTGTGCCACAACTAGAGATAAGCCTGCGTGCTGCAACGAAAGATTCCATGTGCCACAACTAAGACCCAATGCAGCCAAGTAAATAAATAAATACTAAAAAAAAGGAAGAAATGCTTCTCAAAAACACACACACACACACAAAATAACAGACCCTGAAATTTGCCAAATTTCACAAAATGGTTTGTTGAACAATTCAGCATGTACTGCCTTGGAACACCTTTTGTGTCATATTTTTTAACTTGTCTACAATTTTTTTTAACATCTTTATTGGAGTATAATTGCTTTACAATGGTGTGTTAGTTTCTGCTGTATAACAAAGTGAGTCAGCTATACATATACATACATCCCCATATCTCTTCCCTCTTGCGTCTCCCTCCCACCCTCCCTATCCCACCCCTCTAGGTGGTCACAAAGCACCGAGCTGACCTCCCTGTGCTATGCGGCTGCTTCCCACGAGCTATTTTCCATTTGGTAGTGTATATATGTCAATGCAACTCTCTCACTTCGTCCCAGCTTTGTATACAATTTTTAAAAGTTATTTCTTCTGTCATCAATTAAGGTATACTTCTTTGATAGCAGAAACGATCCCCCTCTACCAGCACCCAATATTAGGTGTTAAATTAGGTGTTCAAACAGGTGTTTAATTAGATGTTAAACAAATATTGATTGAAGGGATAGATAGAAGGTGTTAGAATAGAGAACTTCCCTGCTCAGAAAAACTCTGACTTCCCAGCGCCTTCAGAATAACATGCAAACTTATCAGAGACCTCACCTTCCCCATCCACGTTGTCTACCTACTCCTGCCAGCCGGATGCTTACTCCCAATACATTTTTTTTTTTTTTTTAGCATCTCTGTATCTCCTCTCTCAACCTGGAATGCTCTTTCCCTTCACCTTCAGGGCTTAACTAAAATACCGTCTCTTCCATGAAGCCTTCCCTGATCCCTTAGATGTGACCTCATCACTTGCCTTGTCCTCTCAGCAGCTGGAGTGAGACCATGAAAGATGAAAGCTGTGGAGCCAGGTGGCCTGAATCCACTTAGTTTTGTGACCTTTGGTGAGTGACGAAACCATTCTGTGCCTGAATTTTCTAAGGTAAATTTGGGGAGAATACTCTGCTCACCTCAGGATTTTTGTGAAGATTAAATAAACGAATACACTTAGAAGACACCTGGGGACTTCCCTCGTGGTCCAGTGGTAAAGAATCCACCTTACAATGCAGGGGACGCAGGTTCGATCCCTTGTCAGGGAATTAAGATCCCACATGTCGCGGGACAAATAAACACGCACACCACAAACACTGAGCTTGCATGCCTCAACTAGAAAGGCTGCGTGCTGCAAACTACAGAGGCCACACACTCTGGAGCCTGCGCGCCACAACTAGAGAAGAGAAAACCTACACGCCACAACTAGAGATAAGCCCGCGCACCACAACGAAGAGCCTACACGTCGCAACAAAAGATCCCACATGCCTCAACGAAGACCCAGCATGCCTCAACTAAGACCTGACGCAGCCAAAAATAAATTAAGTAAATAAATAAATAAATTTTAAAAACACGAATTACAATTAAAAAAAATAAGAAGACGCCTGGAACGTAGTCAGTGTCCAGGAAGATTAGTTATTATTATTCCTTTTGGATGCTCTCCTAATTCTATACTGGAGCCTCGTCCAGTTAGTTCATTCTGTCTTGCATAGATTTTATTTACTGGTTACTCTTCTGACCCATGGCTGAAGTAAGCTCCTCAAGGGATGTTTAGGGAACATTTGCTGAATGAATGAACAAATTAAAGAATAAATGAATGGTTAAATGCTGCCCTGGCTTTCAGTAAATAACTCCTCATCAAAAAGCAGATTTTTTCCTCATGGTATGTGGGACTTTTCTTTTAAACCACCAAAACTTTTGAGCTTCTCTTTTGCAATTTCAGGCCTCTGTTTGCTCTGAAGTGTAATGTTTGCATAGATGTGACACCTCCTACAGCCCCAGGATCTTTCCGGCATAAACCATATTGGGCATATTTGTTTTCTGGGTGTAATTCAGAGTAGTAATTTGATAGTCAATTTGTCTTGCCTTATAAAATTCACACATATAGTTAATTTTTTCCTATTGCAAGTCCTAGGTTGGAAGGAAGGAATATTACTGCTGGCAAGTTTTGTTACCTTGAGCAATTCACTTCCACAACTTTTCTATTTCCTTAGTTTTGAAAGGAGGTGATTTCACTGCTTATGAGGAGTGAATGGTTTGCACCACACATCTAGCCGCCCAACTTTTTTTTTCCACATAGAAATCTGTATTTTCACCTTATTTGGAAAATTGAAAAATTTGACAACTCTGAACCTTTATTCCCTCTAAGAAATATTGGCTGGCGCTGAACAGGAGTTGTGAGTTGGGTAGGCACTCTCCAGACTGTCACCATGCCACCACTCCAAGTTGTCTCCATGACACCCCTTCACTTCTCTATGTTGTTTTCCTATGGCTGCTGCAACAAATTACCACAAACTTAGTGGCTTAAAACAACACATACTTATTATTTAACTCACATATTTCAGAGTTCTGGAAGTCAGAAGTCCAAAATGGGTCTCACTGGGTTAAAAACAAGGTGTCTAGCCCCCCAACTTTTAAGACTCCCACCTGAAGGACAGGCCCGCAAAACACCTAGCTCTGAAAGACAATGGGGCTGGTGTCCACGAGACCCACAGTACTATAGCAAACGAACCGTTCCTTATCCGTGCCTGAGCGTTCCCCGCAGCTATCCCTGCACAGGGCTCAGCACAGAGGGAGCTCAAAAAAACGCCCACCTCCTAGGCTTTCCATGAAAGAGGTTTGATTGCTTACTTTACAAGCTGCTGCCTGAGGGTCTGGCTTCTAATTTAGCACACAACGAGGGGCTGGCTGCGATCCTTCCTAGAGTCCAGAGTCTGGAGTTTAGGAAAGCTGGTGGGCGCTTCCCCTGTCTTCTCCAACCAGTTGCTCCAACAATAACATTGTCATCAGTACCTCCCTAGAAGGAGTTTGTCCACACCCCAATTTTTAGGGCTGCCACCCAAAGGACAGTCCCCCAGATCACCCAGCTCTGAGAGCCAAGAGGGCTTGCATCCACGAGGCTCCCAGGACAATAGCAAACAAAGAAGCAGGTTTTTTTGTTTTGTTTTTTTTGTTTTTTTGCGGTACACGGGCCTCTCACTGTGGTGGCTTCTCCCGTTGCGGAGCACAGGCTCCGGACACGCAGGCTCAGTGGCCATGGCTCACAGGCCCAGCCGCTCAGTGGCATGTGGGATCTTCCCAGACCGGGGCACGAACCCATGTCCCCTGCATCGGCAGGCGGACTCTTAACCACTGTGCCACCAGGGAAGCCCAAAGAAGCAGTTTTTAAGTGGGCTACCCCAAACTATCTGTAGGTTCAATGTAATCCCTCTAGAGATTCCAATGGAATTTTCACAGAAAAAAATTCTAAAATTTGTATGGAACAAGAAAAGACTCCAAATAACCAAAGCAATCTTGAGGAAGAACAAAGCTGGAGGCATCCTGCACCCTGATTTCAAACTATATTACAAAGCTATAGTAATCAAAACAGTATGGTATTGACATGAAAATGGACATAGACCAATGCAACAAACTAGAGAGGCCAGAAATAAACCCATGCATATATGGTCAATTAATTTTTGACAAAGGAGCCAAGAACGTATAATGGGGAAAGGATAGTTTCTTCAATAAAGGGTGTTGGGAAAACTAGCCTGCCACATGCAAAAGAATGAAATTGGACCACTGTCTTACAAAATACACAAAAAATAACTCAAAATTGGTTAAAGACTTGACCTGAAACTGTAAAACCTCTGGAAGAAAACATAGGGACTAAGCTCCTTAACACTGGTCTTGAGATGATTTTTTTGGGAGTTGACACCAAAAGAAAAGGCAACAAAAGCAAAAATAAACAAGCAGCACTACATCAAGCTGAGAAGCTTCTGCAAAGGAAAGGAAACCATCAACAAAATGAAAAGGCAGGGACTTCCCTGGTGGTGCAGTGGTTAAGAATCTGCCTGCCAGGGGTTCCCTGGTGGCGCAGTGGTTGAGAGTCCGCCTGCCGATGCAGGGGACACGGGTTCGTGCCCTGGTCCGGGAGGATCCCACATGCTGCGGAGCGGCTGGGCCCGTGAGCCATGGCCGCTGAGCCTGCACGTCCGGAGCCTGTGCTCCACAACGGGAGAGGCCACAACAGTGAGAGGCCCGCGTACCGCAAAACAAAAAACAACAAAAAAAGAATCTGCCTGCCAGTGCAGGGGACACGGGTTCGAGCCCTGGTCCCTGAAGACCCCATATGCCGTGGAGCAACTAAGCCCGTGCGCCACAACTACTGAGCCTGCACTCTAGAGCCCGCAAGGCACAACTACTGAGCCCACGTGCCACAACTACTGCAGCCCATGTGCCTGGAGCCTGTGCTCCACAACAAAGAGAAGCCACCACAATGAGAAGCCCACACACTGCAACAAAGAGTAGCCCCCGCTCATCGCAACTAGAGAAAGCTCACGCACAGCAATGAAGACCAAACGCAGCCAAAAAATAATAAATTAAAAAAAAAAAAAGAGTTAAAAAAACAAAATGAAAAGGCAACCTACGGAATGAGAGAAAATATTTGCAAACCACATATGTGTGGTAATACCCCAAATATACAAGAAAGTTATACAATTCAATAGCAAAAAAACTCCCAAATAACCCCATTTAAAAATGGGCAAAAGGGGGAGTTCCCTGGTGCTCCAGTGGCTAAGACTCCACGCTCCCAGTGCAGGGGGCCTGGGTTCGATCCCCGATCAGGGAATTAGATCCCACATGCCACAACTAAGAGTTCGCATGCTGCAACTAAAGATCCCGTGTGCGGCAATGAAGATCCTGCGTGACGCAGCTAAGACCCAGCGCAGCCAAATAAATAAATATATTTTTTTAAATGGGCAAAGGACTTGAATAGACATTTCTCCAAAGAAGACATACAAATGGCCAACAAATATATGAGAAGGTGCACAACATCGCTAATCATCAGGGAAATGCAAATCCAACCCACAGTGAGATATCACCTCACACCTGTTGGAATGGCTCTTATGAGAAAAACAAGAGATAAATGCTGGTGAGGATGTGTAGAAAAGGGAACCCTTTTGCACTATTCGTGGGGATGAAAATTGTTACATCCATTATGGAAAACAGTATGGAGGCTGGTATACAAACTGTCAGAGATAAGATGAATAAGCCCTGAGGATCTAATACGTGACGTGGGGACTCTACTGATAATACTGTTTTGTACAATTGCAATTTGCTGAAAAAGTAAGAACTTGTGTTCTCACCAAGAAAAACAAACAAACTGGTAAATACATGAAGTGATGGATGTGTTTATTAGTTCAATGGTAGGAGTACTTTCACAATGTAGAGATACACAAATCATCATGTGCACATTTTAAATACCTTACAATTTTACTTGTTAATTATACCTCAATAAAGCAGAGAAAAAAGAACAAGGCCTGGCATCAAGTAGGCACTTGATGCTAAATAAATGGTTATACTCAGGGATGAAGTGACAAGGGCTTGGGCTAACTGAAAAAAGGGTTCAGATGTAAAAAATATTATAAAGAAGCACCTTCAGAACCTGGAGAGAAGACCTAGGCACGGCTGAATTAAATAACTTAGCAACGTTAAATGCATGCAAGGCAAGAATGCAAGAAATGTCATAAAAATCACAAGACCATCATCAGATAAAAAGCATAGGCAACAGTATGTCCATGCAGAGGAGAGGGCATCACTTCAGTGTGGACAGGAAAGGCTCCCACTGGGCCTCAAAGGATGGCTGAAGCAGGGGCATGCTTCCTGTTAGGGTGGTGGTATAAGGCTAAGCCAGACACAAACTCCTGGAGCCAAGGGTTTACATGGGACTGTCCCTGTGGTGGCCTAGAGAGCACTGGCTGCCAGGGGAGGGAGGCCAGATTTCCACCCTCTAATCCTTCAGATCAGAACTAAAGCTCTGTCTGTTTCGTATTTATAACAACCAGCCAGGGCTTCCCTGGTGGTGCAGTGGTTAAGAATCCGCCTGCCAATGCAGGGGACACGAGTTTGAGCCCTGGTCTGGGAAGATCCCACATGCCACGGAGCAACAAAGTCTGTGTGCCACAACTACTGAGTCTGCGCTCTAGAGCCCGTGAGCCACAACTACTGAGCCCGTGTGCCACAACTACTGAAGCCCGCACGCCTAGAGCCCCCGAAACAAGAGAAGCCACCACAATGAGAAGCCCGCGCCCTGCAACGAAGAGTAGCCCCCGCTCACCACAACTAGAGAAAGCTCGCGCGCAGCAACAAAGACCCAATGCAGCCAAAAATAAAAATAAATAAATAAAATAAGTTAAAAAAAATAAAATAAAATAACAATCACCCATAATGTATAGGTTATGTATAAATTGCTTTCTGATACAAGCTACCTTCTTTTTAAAAGTGTTTCTAGAAAAATTAAAATGCACCACAGGGCTTCCCTGGTGGCGCAGTGGTTGAGAGTCCGCCTGCCAATGCAGGGGACACAGGTTCGTGCCCCGGTCCGGGAGGATCCCACATGACACGGAGTGGCTGGGCCCGTGAGCCATGGCCGCTAAGCCTGCGCGTCCGGAGCCTGTGCTCCGCAATGGGAGAGGCCACAACAGCGAGAGGCCCAAGTACCGAAAAAAAAAAAAAAAAAATGCACCACAAGAACATGGCTTTAAGACCTTCTTAAAAGAGAAGTTAATCCAATGATTGTGAGCTGAGATTGGTTTCATCCCCATAGCGCCAGGATACACACATACCTTCATATTCAAGGAGCATTTGGTGAATGGGTGAATAGATGCACGAATGGACCTGAGGTGGCCGTCTGGATCCCTCAGTGGACTAGAGCAGGGTGACAAGGCTGTTGATGGGGGCCAGGTTAGCCATCCAGAAAGAGGTCTAATGAACAGGTTTTTAAATCTGAGGCAAAGAGAGCAGAAGCAGACGTCTGCCTTTGTGGGTCTGGCTTTGTCCAGCCTCAGAGCTCTGTGTGCGGGAGATAGTGTGACCTTTATTTTCCCTGTGTCTGGTCAAAGAGGCTGTCTGATTAATGTTTGCGGTACACGGAGACAATAAACATAGGCAAGTCTGGCCTCTGGAGGGAGAGGTTTGGGATTGGATCCCTTTCTCCAGTTTTGGCAGTGCCGACGATGGGGGGAGCATTATTTTTAAATCTTTGCCAAATGACATTTTGAAACCCGCACATGTTGGGGTGCGCCAGGCCAGAGCCCTTGAAGAACAGACAGGCAAGGCCAAGGGAGCGCTCGGCTGCCCAAGGTGCACTGGCAGATTGAAAACCTCCCTATCACAGGCCCCGCTCTTTGTTTAGATGAACACTTTCTACAGCCAGAGGGAGGCAGGGACAGGCATTGGTCTTCTGGGGGGAAGAGCCCCAGGCCTAGTGGGAAGAACATTATTTTGGACACTGACAGACCTGGGTTTGGAGTCTGACACTCATGGAAAGCTCGGGGAAGTTATACATAATTCCTGCCTCTTGCCAAGTCAATCTTAATCGGAAAAATGTAACATTTAGCCCTGCATGAATAGCACTTAGAAGAGGCCAAAGGAGGTGAGAGGGTGAGAGAGAGAGAGAGAGAGAGAGAGAGAGAGGTGAAAATAAAGGGGGAGCCAGGCTGCAAGACCCAGGCCAGCACTACCAGGCAAACAGCCCACTGCACAAGCCTTGACTCAGGGGCTCACAGTCAGAGGCCCACAGATAGAACCGAGAGGGTCTGTTTTTCCTTAGCAAGGAAAAAATTACACCCTGATTTTCATTAACTTCTAACTGCAATTTACATTGCCCTTCAGTTAAGCATGTGGGTAACAAACCACATGCTTCAGAGAACCTGTGACTTTGTCACAACTAGAATCACAGATGCTTTCACCATCATACTCTGGTTGTCCCAGAGACCCTGAAATATCACTTACATCCATCACTTTTTCAAAAGCACAGCCGTAATTAGACCTATTGCTAGATCGTATCATTTAATGCATTAGTAAACTAGCATTTTTTCCACATCACAAATTTGTTTATATTCTAATAACTATATTCTCATATGCTCGGTTCCCTCTATAGCCCTTTGTGGTTATTTTACATTAGAACCAGCGATGTGAGACGAGGTCCATAGGCTTCGCCGGCCTGCCAGAGGGGTGAGTCAGAGCACACGGAAAGGTTAAGAGCTCAGAACAGCAGCCAGCAAAGGGAGGTTCTGAAAACACAAGATATATGTTGAGTTCCGTTTCAACATCCGTTTCAGAAGACACAAAGCCCTTTGCTGCTCATGTCTTTTGCCCTCAAAAGTTGATTGAAGGCCTGAGAACAGGATGGAGATGTCGGGAGCAGAATGGGTGGAGGGCCCCAGAGACAAGCAGAAAGGGAAGATCATGGCAGATACTCCCCGCTGCCGTCCCCCAACATGCTGTATAGCCGAATCCAAGCTCATAAGTTAGAGCTGAACCAGCAGAGGCTCAGAGCCCATAGCCGTTGGGTACCCCTCACAGACTCAGCAGCTGTCTGCTCAAAACTCCCAGGCTGCTTCTAACACCTGCCCAGCCTACTGAAAAACTTCCAGACCCCAAACGTCTTTTCCTTAAGAAGGCTGAGATGAACTTTATGGTCTTTGTTCGGTGAGTCTATTGCTATTTGGTCACTGAGTGTATGAGCCAAAGCTCAATACTAAACACCCACTTGAACTTTGCAGCTTCCACGTTTCATTAAGAAGGCTATTGAGGAGTCTGGCCATGTGTCAAGGACACGTTGACTCTGGGGCCACCCCATTAACCCAAGTCGGTCCTGGAGGAGGGAAGGGTGTGGCCATGAGCCAACAGGGAGGGATGCGGACCAGATGGGAGAGGCTCTGCTGGCAGCTGGCAGCCCTGCCTCTCACCCGCTGCTTGACCTCGGGTGACTCTTGTCCCAGGGTGCCTCGGCTTCCCCGTCAGAAGGTTAACCATGGTTGAAGATCAGTGGAAGAGGAAGAGGGAGGAGGGGCAAGGGGGCAGGTGGGTGCGGTTCTGGGGAGCCAGGCTCACATGGGGAGAACTGAGGGAGCAGCGAGGTCTGGCAGGTGGCAGAGTCCCAGCCAGAGACAGCCAGGACTCTCAAGGTGCTGGTGTCCCCACGGTGGCTGGTCAGGAGCACAGACCCGTTCCCAGGGCTGGCTGAAAGCCCCCTCCTCGGTGTGGGCAGCCAGAGAAAAGAGGAGTTCTCTGGGCCTGACACCTGCTGCCCCACAGCAGAGATCGGGACTGGCCAGCTGCTGTCCTACCCAACTAGTCAGAGCTCTGCATTTAAATGAGAGAGAAGAGGGATGCAAAGCTGGTCTTTCTGGTAGCTTTCATTCATTCATTCATTCATTCAGTGCTATCTCTGGATATTTTTCTGCTTCTAAAAATAAAACGTGCTTATTGTAAAACAATTCAACATAATGAAAATCTGAAATCACTGGAAATAATGTTTCTCAGTACTACCCCTTGAGCAAACCATTTATTGTTATATGTTCATCGTATGTATTTTTTTTTTTGGTCTAATCCTAAGTGAATCAGTCATTTTTTAAAATAATTAATTAATTAATTTATGGCTGTGTTGGGTCTTTGTTTCTGTGCAAGGGCTTTCTCTAGTTGCGGCGAGTGGGGGCCACTCTTCATCGCGGTGCGCGGGCCTCTCACTGTCGCGGCCTCTCTTGTTGCAGAGCACAGGCTCCAGCCGCGCAGGCTCAGTAGTCGTGGCCCACGGGCCCAGTTGCTCCGCGGCATGTGGGATCTTCCCAGACCGGAGCTCGAACCCGTGTTCCCTGCATTGGCAGGCAGATTCTCAACCACTGCGCCACCAGGGAAGCCCTGTATGTACTTTTTTAAAATTCCTTTACTTTCCCCTTTTATGGTAACATATAAACATGTTTATTTTGGGCAATATAGAAGTATTTGGATTAAAACATCAGAGTTTCTTTCCACACCTTTTGACCCCTAATTCCACTCCGCTCTGCAGAGAGAGTCGCTGCTAATGTTCAGGGTTCTATCCTTCTAGAAATCCAAATGCAGGGAGCTCACTCTCAAGCTTGCTGTCCAGCACTGTCAGTGGTAAGGCAGCTCCTGCCAGTGCAGCCCTGCCCAGCCTCTCCACGCAGCCCTGCTACACTTCTCAGCCAGGCATCAGACCCTGTCCCCTCTGTCCCCCAAAGTCCAGAGGGCACATGTAAGCCCTCTAGTTGTTCCCTGAAGGTTCCTCTCACATTACTTTAGGTAAAGGGGAAGCATCTCTCCCTCCCTGTGGGGAGTGTGGGGAGAGGGGACGGGAAGCCTCAGCACTCCAGTAACTCTCCAGCCCTCTGTCCCTTGTGGGCTGGATGGGGTGAGCATTAATGTCAGCAAGGCTGGTTTCAGGACATCTTAGCATGTCCTGCATATGTGGTCTGGCTCCTCTCTTGGGATGCAGGAGAATTAAGCCTCTATCATGTACTCTCAGCCTTTGGGGTCTCAGCTGAAACAGAGACAGAAAGAGGGTATGTGTGTGTATGTGTACATATGCTTACGAGCTACCACAGGCAGGCTTTTAATTTAGCTGCTGATTCTTCTAAACAGTTGTCATTTTGGCTTCCCCAGACCATCCCACCAGCCCTGGAATAGGTCCCCCTGCCCTGCTTCTCAAACTGGGAGAAGCTTAGCACTGGACATACCCAATGTATGCCACGGGGTTTGTGAGAGCATCTCATTTATGTAAAAGTTTTGGTGGAAAAGGTGATGTAACATAATTATTCAGTATTTAATACAAGAGGGATAAATTGGGAGACATCAAGAACATTTCTCCTTTGCAATTAGCTGCTTAGGACTTTGGTGCCAGACCTCCAGGAGATGCACAATTATTCTCCTGTGCCCCTAGAGATGTTCTCCTATGTTGTTCTCCTATGTCTCTCGGGACATCTTGAAATGTGCTGCCTCCAAGAAGGCCCCTGCTGATCCCTGCCTCCCAGTAGCCACACCTTTGAGTAGTCCCTTGCCACACTGTGCCAGGGCTGGTCTGTGTGACCAATAGAATATGGCAAAAGAGATGTCATGTCACTTCCAAGATGAGGTTATAAGCTTACCAGGTTATGGAAGACCTGAGTTCTCTTTCTTGGATCATTTGCTTTGTGGGAAGCAAGCTACCATGTGAAGCAGCCCTATGGAGAGGCCATAAGTGAGGGACTGAGGGCTGCCAACAACCACATAAAATGAGCTTGGATGCAGACCTTTCAGCCCCAGTCGAGTCTCCAGAGACTGCAGGCCCTGCTGACAGTTTAATCACATCTTCATTCACACCTTGAAGTGTGAATCACTTAAATCACATCTTGAGCCAGAACCAGCTAAGCCGCTGCTAGATTCCTGAGCCTCAGAAACTGTGTGACATAATACGTTTATTATTTTAACCTGTTAAGTTTTGGAATAATTTGTTATGCAGCAAAAAACTAATGCCCTGCCTTATAACACAGTTTCTTTTATAAAACAGCTTGACTACAGGTTGTCTTTCTCTTGATCTCTCTCACGCTTAGCCTTTCTGGTTATTAAAAATTTATGCTGAAGTAACCGTGGCAGGCATGGGCCTCCATATGCAACTATTTCTGTACCCCTATGTGGTTTTAACACAAGGTCAGAAATTCAGGATTACTGCTGCTGACAACTGCAATTTGAGAGGGCTAACTTCTGGAAGGATGACCTGATCAACAGCCCAGGCCTTTCAACTTGAGCACCTCTCTTCTTTCTGAGTTGCCAAGGGGACATCCAATCTGAGGCTCAGGAGAGACACAAATCTGATCATTATTGACATATGAGTAATAGCTAAATCCAGGTGATTAGAGGAATTTCCTTGGGGTAAAAACTTTGGTTGAGAACTCTGATGTTTGGGGAGAAATTTGCATAAATTGTCCTTCATCTCAAATACTAGTGCTGCTTCTGTTTAAACACTGGCACTGTTTATGGTTATCTTTTTGAAATCATGAATCCCAGAAGATGTTTTCATGGTTCTATCAGTTATGATCCTATTTTGCCAGTTACAGAAAAGCCAAATTGAACAGGGGCTTTGCTGGCTCACATGGCCAGAAGTCAGATGAAAGTGAACTTTGGTCCCATTTCTTTACAAATCTCCTTTGCCTTCACGGGGTCAGCTTCATCCTGAGGCTAATCCCTGTAGGATGACTCTGGGAGGCAGAAGGGACACATACATCCACGTTTACATCCAGGGGGACAGAGGGCATTTCTGAACCAACATTCCAAGGAAGAGCTGGAGATTCACCATAACTTGCCCCTCAAAGCCCTGACTGTGCCCAGAGGAATGGAATGTCCTCACTGGCTTTAACTACCCAGGGCCCACCTGGAGCCAGGACTGAAGTCCATTTCCTCCTGAGAACGTGTGCTGCATGGGGAGGTTGGTGGGGACTTTAAGGAAAAATGAGGGAATGGTAGGTAATGAAAAATATCCTTTAGGCAAGCATCTAGATCTGCCATCCTAAGAACATAGTGCAGAGAAAGATGCTGCTTCTTCAGTTTCAGAGGACACTCAATGCTCTAGTCCTCTTTTAGGGGGAAAAAGAACTGATTTTTCATCCAATTCTGGGTTTCAACCACCCATCACCAATATGTGAATGACTCTGGAGTCTTCTCTCCAGATCTTTGTGGGTCCTTTGATCTCTTAGGGAAGGAGTCGATGGGAAAGTCATCAGTCACCAGCCTGCTGTGTGGGTGGTACTATCGTCAGTGCTTTCCCTTGCACTACATTATCTGATTTAGTTCCTTTGATCCTGTGAAGAACCTTATTATCCTCGGTTGATAGACGAGGAAATGATGCCCAAAGAGGTTAAGCAAATTACCCACGGGCACAGAGCTAACTAGTGGCACATTTCCAGGACTGATTAGGATTCTCAGTGGGTTGGAGTGGACTTAGCCGAGTCAAAACCCTGGACATTTGTCGTAAGGATGCAAGGGTATCTCGTGGAGCCTGAGGGCTGAGACACAGGGGGGAAAAGAACCAGGGACTGAAGAGCCATCAAGACTCTCTTTTGTCTCCGCTCATTTCTGTGTTTCTGCTTCATTCTTCTCTCCTCCGGCAGACATGTTCTCTGCTTCTCCAGGCCTTGAGGCAGGAGAAGAGGCCAGTAAGTCACTGTCCTTTTCTTCCTCCCCAAATCCTGGGAAGGCACACCCCAACACAGGGGGTGAATGACGTTATCCGAAATGGCCGCTCCCCTGGCCTCCCTTTGGATGAGTGTCAGCTAAGTAAGGCCATGGTGAGCTGAGCAGATACCCCAGAAGCAGTATTTTCTCTGCAGACCAGCAAAAGGGATCACACCTTTCGGCTAGTGGGTTGCTGAGAAAGGAGCTTGGAACCCACAACTTCTGCTGGTTGCCTACTTTTTCACTCTGTGGGCATTTGGTCCAAGCAGCCCCTGTGGCTGTTTATTGTGCAATTCACAAAGTGGATGAGAGCCCGTGATGAAATAGTCACTTGGGACCTCAAGAGTTCTCTGCCACGTTGTGTCGTGAAGAAATTCTGGGGCATTTCCTCCAGCATGGCCTTTGGTTCCAGGTTGGGTTTGGGTGGTGGATTCCCGGGAAGGATCATAACACTCCAGCCCCTGGGGGCAAGCAAGGCCCTCTCTGGAGAATCGGCCCTGCTGGACCCTAGGTGGTCAAAGAACTGATGGCATCTGTGTTCGGTGTCCAGGCCAGGGCTTGCTCCTGATCGGGGTCTACTAGTGAGTGAGGCCAGTATGAGGGACGAGGCTCTCACCTGCCTGAGTCAATGTTGACCCGAACCAATTCACCCCACATGCGAATCCAGAAAGTGCGGTTCTCTCAGAACTGGGAGAGTCACTGACAGCTGGGGCAGCCTCTCCCTGGCATGTTTGAGTAAAGGAGTGTCTGTTTATCTTCCACTATTCAGAGCCACCAGGAGCCTGGCCCAGGTCAGCATGCTCTAGCTCATGAGGAAGGGAGGGTTGGTCCCCCACCTCTCGGCCAGCCCTAAGGAGACTCCCTCCTGAGGCCTCTGAAGTCAGCCTTGTCTTCTTAGCTGACACAATTGAACGCTTCCAAAACCCAATGGCCCAGGCTTCTCTCCAGAGCTCCAAACCTGGTCATCCAGTTGCCCATTGGACACCTGCCCTTCCGTGTGCACTTCACCGGAAGTGAAAGGCCAGGCCCCCATCCTTCACACTCTCGTCTCCCATCCTCACTTTTGTCAAAACTGCTCCTCGTGCAGATTCATCCCTTGGGTGATTGTTCCCACCAGCCACCTACCTAACCATTCAAGCTGGGGAGCCATTCTCCATTCCTTCACTCAGGAAACATTTCTTGAACCTTTACCCTGCGCCAGATTCTGTGCTAGGCCCTAGAGGTAAAGACATGCCTCAGTGCACACTCAAGATGCTCACAGGCTAGCGAACAAACTCCACAAGTGCTGACAACACCCTGGGGAAGAGAAATGGCTCATCCCAGGCTGTTAAAGGAGTTAAAGCACCTGAGCTGACTTACAGTACCAGGAAAGTTCTGGTGATACTTGAGTCATGCGAGGAGAGAGCAAGGGAGGAAGAGGCCTTCCGGGCAGAGGGGTCTGCTTGAGAAAATATAAAGAAAGAAAGAATACGATGTGTCTGGGGAACCTTCAGCAGATTGATACTGTTAGAGGGTAAGTTACAAGGAAAAGGGGTCTTGAGCATTGAGGCTGGGACCACAGTCAGCAGCAGACCGAAATGGGGCTTTTGTTGGAGAGGGGCTCCTGCTGTAAGCTTGGACTGTGTCCTGCAGGCAATGAGAGCCTTTTAAGGGTTTGAGGCTATGGGTGGGGATGGGGGTGAAGGCAGCCAGGTTAATACTTTGAAGGACTCGTTTTGGAGGCTGTGGAGCGTCTGAATATGAGGGGGTGGGGTGCACAGCTGGAAGCAAGAGCTTGTAAAGGCAGATGATGGACCCTGAACTAGGGGGATGTGGAGGAAGGGGAGGAGACAAAGGGGAGACTGATTAGATGTCACAGAGGCACAAGATGGATGAGTCAGGGACGACTTCCCTGTTTCTGGCTGTGTTATTTGGGTGGGTGGTGGGGTCAGCAATGGGAACAGAGAACGCAGGAGGAGAAACAAGTTTGGGGGAAATCTGATGAGCTCACATTTGGATGCACTGAGTTTGAGTGCCTGTGGGCTGTTCGGAACGGGGAGGCGGAAGTTCAGGAGGAAATGTTCAGTAGGCAGAAACTCTGGAGAGAAGCTGGGACCGGAGATGTGAATCTCTGGGTCATGAGGACTGATCAGTTGAATCAGTAGGACAGGATGTGGTCACTCAAGAGAAAGGGTGCGGAATGAGAAAACCAGAGGGTGAGGGACGTGTCCTAGGGAGCCCTGATATTAAAGCTGCAGGCCAAAGAAACTCAGAGAGACAGGAGAGAGAAGAAACTCAAGAGAGAAACAGGAAGATGGGAGTGAGAAGAGGACCGTAACAGCCAAAGGCACTTGAAGAAAGGAGTCTTTTAGCTGTAGTGATCCTGTACTATTCGGGGAAACAGATTTTTTAAATGTATGCTTTCTGTAAATAAAAGGAACATTAAAACAGATTTTGGATGTTTATAACCACATCAGTCCTGACCTGTACATTAAGGCTTTTATTTGGAACCTGGTTTTGTACAACAGTGCCCCCTGGTGTAGATGTCATGCTTAAATACTTACCTTTTATTAGCACGGAGGCAATATTCTGGCAATATTGTTGCTGCTCTCACACTTTCTGTTTAACTTAAAAAGCAAATTCAAAACACAGATGTTTTGGGATGGGGAAGTTTAATTTGGGAAGCTTAAGTTTTATGTGATGCAACATTGGGGGTATTGATGTACCTGGTATGGCTCATTTAATATGACAAAAATTTGGAGTTCCCTGGCGGTGGTCCAGTAGTTAGGTGGGCCCTGGTTCAATCCCTGGTCGAGGAACTAAGATCCTGCAAGCCACGTGGCAAAAAAAAAAAAAAGATAAAAATTCATTTGTCCACGTGCATTGTATACCTGTGCTTCTACCAAAGGGTCACAGAGTGGGACCTACCATTTATTTTTAAAATAAAGTTCATAAAATGATACATACAGAAAACTGAACAAATCGTAAGCATAGAGTACAATTAATTTCTCAAATAGAACCACTGTGCAAAGAAGCACATAGATTAACAAACAGAAAATTCCTAACAGCCCAGATGCCCCTTGTGCCCTCTGCTCCTTTTAGTCACTACCACTGCTGCCAAGGATAACCACTGTCAGGCCTTCTCATGGCATAGACCCATTTTGCTTGACTTTGAAATTTCAATAATTGGAATGATCAGTATGTATTCTTTTGTGTCTTATTGAATATATTCGTTGAGATTCATCCATGTTGCTCTGTGTATTTGTACTTTATTCTCTCTGCTGTTTTAAAAACCATTGCAAAAATCAACCATAATTTATCAATTCAGTAGTTGGTAAAAATTTGGGTTGTTTCCAGTTTGGGGCTATTAGAGTCTGCTGTGAACATTCTTGTACGTACTTTTTGTGTATGCATTTCTGTTTGGTGTATACCTAGGAGAGAAATTACTGGGTTATAGGATATGCTTAGCTTTAGTAGATACTATCAAGCAGTTTTCTAACTCGGTTGTCCCAACTTATATTCTCATCAACAGTGTATGAGAATTCCCTTTGCTTCATGTCCTCACCAACACATGGTATTGTTAATCTTCTTAATTATAGACATTCTGATGGGTATTGTGTTGTGTTTTTGAAAAACAGCTTTATTGAGATATAATTCACATACAGTTCACCCATTTAAAGTGTACAATTCAATGGCTTTCAATATATTCACAGAATTGTGCACCCATCACAATTTCAGAATACTTTCATTACCCCAAGAAGAAACCCATACTCCTTGGCTGTCACCCCCAACCCTCCTAAGTCAGCCTAGTCAACTGCTAATCTACTTTCTGTGTCTACAGATTTGCCTTTAACATTTCACATAAATGGAATCATACCATATGTGGCCTTTCATCTGGCTTCTTCCACTTACCATAATGTTTTCAAGGTTCAACAGATTTTGATTCAACAAAGGAACCCTCATGGATCAAATCGTACACCTGGGACATAGAATGCAGGCTTGTTCCTATTTATTCACTCCCCTTTTAAAAAAAATTGCTAATTGTTCACTTACCTGATGGTACATTTCATATTGAACTCTCACAGTTAATTTCATGGATATACTAGGAAGCTGTGCTACTCTGAATCAATCTGTGAGAGCATGACTGAGGTTTATCTTTGGCTGCAAGAATGAACTGAAGATAAAGGAAGGAGCCCCTTCAACACTTTCCAAGTCAAAATTATTTTGGTCATGCTTTACAAGAAATTCTGGGGGACTTCCCTGGTGGTGCAGTGGTTAAGAATCTGCCTGCCAATGCAGGGGACACAGGTTCGAACCCTGGTCCAGGAAAATCCCACATGCCGCGGAGCAACTAAGCCCGTGCACCACAACTACTGAGCCTGTGCTCTAGAGCCCTCGAGCTGCAACTACTGAGCCCACCTGCCACAACTATTGAAGCCCACGCGCCTAGAGCCCGTGCTCTGCAACAAGAGAAGCCACCACAGTGAGAAGCCCACGCACCACCAACGAAGAGCAGTCCCTGCCCACCGCAACTAGAGAAAGCCCGTGTGCAGCAACGAAGACCCAACACAGCCAATAATAAAATAATAAATTGTAAAAAAAAGAAAAGAAATTCTGGAATTTTGAGTTCATTGAAACAGATTCAAAAAATTTACTGAGATGGGACAAACCTGGCTTTCCCTTGGAGGTACCCCTATAGCTGACTTCTATGTAGAGGTGTGGGGACTTCCATTCAGTTGAAGACACACAGAGATGCAGGGGAGACGTGAAGACCCACGTATAGACAGGCAGAGACTGGAGTTTCGTGTCTACAGGCCAAAGAACTCGAAGGAGAAAGAAGCACTGAAGATTCTCACTCGGAGCCTCCAGGGTAAAACAAGGCTGCCAACACCGATTTTGAATCTCTGGCCCAAAAGCTGAGAGATTAAATTTGTTCTAAGTCACCAAATTTCTGGAAATTTGTTACCGCAGTCATAGAAAACTAAAACATTAAGACCTCCTGATTCTGAAGCTGCCTGGCCTAAGCTGGTGCTTAATAAAAACTTGTGTAGCATAGTCTGTTCATAGCAGACTCCTTAGGAAGGACTTGGATCTCTCCTTATTTTGTGGGAAACAGGAATTGACTGACCTTGCACTTTTTCCTTTCTGATTTGCTCCCCCAACGAAAATTTAGTAGCTTGGATTAGATAGAGGATCCAAGTTTCTTCTGGATATTGTGGAATTAGAGTAAATGCAATCTACGTTCCTCCTCACTGATATCAAAACTGGGGCATTCTGAGCCTGAATCGCCATAGATTGAGGTACATTTTTTTCTTGGCAAGGCTGGCTTTGTTTTGGTAATGGAGGCAAGGTTATTGTTCTCTGATTTAGCTGAAGTCCAGTATGAACATATCCAAAAGCAGACGGGGAGAAAAAGAACTAAAACATGTGGACACCATATTGCTTGCACTGACTACAGAAATGTCTATTATTACCAGGATTACGTTGGCACTGTCAGAAACCTACTTGGCACATGTTTGGAGAACTCTTCTTTATTAAAAGATAATAACTACCAAGAAGGCTGGATAATATAAAGCTTATTCTCATCTAAACCTGAAAGTACTGTGGTAGTGGGAAGAGGGAAGCTGCTTTAGAATCTCTTAAGTTTACTATTAAGGGAGGGCTGTGGGGAAGGGATTCTAACACTGAAAGGGAGGCTAAGAAGGCAGCTGGTAAACACCTTTACTGTATACCTGGTTGGGTACTGGCAGAGTGCTGGGTGTGGGCTGTAGGTCCTTCTATTAACCAGCCGCTATACTTTGTTTCCATGTGTAGACCAAGAACCAGAGGTTTGAAGGGAATGTGGGTTCCTTCCTCCTAATTCTCTCCCCCTTTGTAGTGAGAAAACATCCATACTGATTCTGCAGCATATTTCCAAAATATAAGATGACATTCAGTATCCCTTGCTGTCACTATGTTCATTTTTTTTCCTTCAAATCTTTCTTATTCCTACATCTCCTGCCAGTTTGGGAGGCAAGAGATAGCCACGTGAAAAAGGTTAAGAGCATGTGCACTGTATGTAAAGCAATCTCAGCTGGGATCCACCCCACCCTCTCCGTGTGGGTTGAAAGTTTCTTACTCTCTTCAGAATGCCCAATTTTCTGATTGGCAAGTTAATCTTTTAAATAGGTATGAATCCTGAAGGTGCTATAAGCAAATGTTTGATTTGGGAATTAACTGACAAACAAGGAACTTTGTTCTTGAATGTTAGCCAGGGAAGCTATATACGATGTTCACAGGAACTAAGTCTGGTTTTTACGTATTTATGTATTGAATATAGCAACGAGTTACATTCAACTCTACAAAGAGTAAAATATTTCTATCATACTGTAGTTTATAAAGGCATGCAATGAAAACATTAAGAAGCCTTGGGCTATCAAGAGTAACCTTCAATTATTTGGAAACCAGATAACCTGGCATCTAGATCTGTCCTGTCCAACATGGTAGCCACCATCCACATGTGGCTATTTGAGCATTTGAAATGTAGCTAAATTGAGATGTATTGTAAATACAATTTATACACTGGATTAAAAGACGTGGTATGAGAAAATACAAAGTTATCTCAATAATCTTTTATACTGACTACATATTGAAATATTTTGGGTATGCTAGGTTGAATATATTTTTTATAAACTGTTTCTTTTTATTTTTTAACATAGCCACTAAAATTTTAAAAATTATGTATGTGGCTAATTACACTTCTATTGGACATCCTTGTCTATACAGTTCATTAGTCTGAAACACACAGGAGACTTGAAACATTTGATACTGATCTGACCACATTCAAAAGAATTTTATCCTGTGGTGCAAATCAGATCTTGTGATCTAGTAAAAGTTAACTGTAGCCAGTGATGTTTAGTTGGCACATTTGAGGATTAGTATTATCAAAATGTAGTTAGAATAAGACTAAAAAGACTTGTAAAGGGGGGAAATAAACTGGCAAAGATAAAGTCCTGATGAAGAGTAGTTTAAAGGACCTCTATTTGTTGTTAGCAGAAAATCTGTGGAGTCCAGTGGCTTTCTAGGACAGCTCTCTTCCACACAGTGGCTCAGGATCCAGGGATGCCATCAACATGGCAGAGGAAAAGAGAGCTAGCTTTTAAATGCTCCCCCATGGCCTAAGCTTATAGTCCTTTGGTCAAACCCAGCTGCACGGGCCTCGCTGCCTTATTGTAGGAAGGGGGATGGGAGAGAGTGCATAGGTACTGACTGGGCAGTAAATGCTTCTGCAGTAAGACAGTACAAGTTTTGAGTCATTCAAAGTCCAACACAAACACTCACTCTTTCAAGTATGCTGGGAAAATGAGGGAAACAATCAGGACTTAGTCCCTTTTCTGAATGCTTCTGTCAAGGGTGGACTGGAGCCAGTCTGAGGGTATCACCTTAAGCCAAAGGACTGCTTCCTGAAAGAGTGAGAATTGGGATCTATTAGCCTCATATTTTTTTTTGGTATTTTACTTCTACTTTCAGCATATATATAGACTGCTTTACTTTCTTCCTTTTTTAGTCAAAGGAAAGCAATTACACAAACATGTATGGAAAATGATAAGCAGAGGCTCCCCTTTCCATATTATATTGACAAGTCAGACATAGCTAATGTGAACAAATCTGCCCAATTATCTTTTTTTTTTGGTTTCCATAGTTTATTTTTTTAAACATCTTTATTGGAGTATAATTGCTTTACAATGTGTGTTAGTTTCTGCTTTATAACAAAGTGAATCAGCTATACATATACATATATCCCTATATCTCCTCCCTCTTGCATCTCCCCCAATTATCTTTTGTACTCTTATTTCCTACATCTTATAGTTGACATACACAGAAAGAAATCTAGCTGCCCACTTATGTAACCTTAATGTTCAATAAGCTTATACACCATGTGTATGCCTACACTCAAGCTATCTTCTTGGCCTTTGTAAAGATATAAATATGTACCATATGAGTTACAATGCAAGTTGCTTTTATGTTTCTAAGTTGTTTATACACAAACACAGAAACAAAAATCTGAATTACTGCCTAAAAGTTAAATCTGGCTGCTAGTAGCTCAAGAGCTCTATCTTCCTGTGAGAATCCCTCTCTACACCCCGTCCCTCCAAACATACACAACCCCTACCCTTCCCTAACACAGTAACACCAAACACAACCGAATGTTTTAAGTGTACATCATACATTTATTACCAACAACCCTCTCAACTCCAAAATTGGGCACAGGGATTAAAAATAAAAATTCATTGCACTACTTAGTAAAGCATTACTAGTAACTTTCATAAAAAATGTACAAACTTTGTTAAAAATTTATCAAGCCTTCAAATGATTTGGTTACAGATATTTATAATACGTACATTTAAAACTATGTTAACTGATACAATGGAGTATGATTTGAGGAAATGACTCAGCAAATGATTCCAAAGATACACCCCTGTAAGCTTTCATAATCTGAAAGAAACAGCAAAATGAGGTAACCAAATGTACCAACAGGGGGAAAATAGCTTTCTAACAGGCCTAAAGATATCTGTGAAAAATATTCTCGTAAGTGAGTTGGTAGATCTCTTTCAAAATGTTATAAGAGGCCCAAATATAAGAATCTTAACAAATCACATTTCAGAGAGTGTATAAAATCTAAATATGCTTTCACGTTTTCCAGATTTTGCTCAAAAAAATTCAGGACAGAAAATCCTAATGAGATCTTGATACCTGGAGGACTTGTTTTTTGTTTTGTTCTGTTTGGGGAAGAGGGGGCGCTAAAAACAAACAAACAAAGATGGTATTTCATGCATAGAAAAACAGAAAAACACAGCAGAGTTAAGGTGGTAAAGCCAAAATTGTTTTAGGAGGAAAGAGGAAGAAGGCAACAAACCAACATCTGCCTGCTATCTGGTGCATCACCCAAGGTGTCAACAGCTGGGTATGAATCAACTGTTCTTTCTCTTCTGCTAGCCACAAAGTTGCTCACTGTGGCTAGTCTAGTCTAAGCTGGTTCAGAACACATGCACGTATGCTCCTAATATGCACTAACCACTTAATAAGCAAGTCTGCACACATCCTTAAGAGCCCCATGCAAAGAAGACATTCCCAAAGACAGATCAGTCACGAGAGTGCAACAATTCATTCAGGACTTTACCAAAACAGACCCTGCTGCCTCCTAAATTGCCAACAACCTCTCAAAATTTTAATGGAAAAGGGGTATTAAGAATTCGTCAGAGGGAGGGAGGAAAGAGCTACTTTTCCTAGTCATTAGTACAATGTGCCTTGTTAATTAGGTATCTATATAAATTAGAAAAAGTGCTTTACTTGCATGCTTCAATAAAATGAATACTGAGTGTAATAGTGTTATGTTAGATCTGTACAGATATAAATTTTTTGCAGCTATATAAAAGTCTATGTATAAGATGGGCTTTTGCCATTTTAAACATGATTTCTTAATTAAAAAAAATAAAGATTAAACTATACGTGATTTGTAATGTAGCTGATTATTATGCCAATAATTTTGGTCTTTAACACACTTGATTCATCAGGAACAGGTGGAGGATATTCTAATGATTTAAAAGTAACGTGCATTTTACCACTGTTTAGATGTATTTCTGATGCACTGACAAATACAGGGGCAAACAGAAGGTACACAAAATCCTACTTGTATGACTAGATAGAGGCAACAGTGTCTGGAAAAGGGCAAAATTGTGCTTCTGTGTGAATTGACTTTACTGAACTCTAAGCTGTGATGAGCTTATAGAGTCTTCAAGGGAAGGCAAGTAGCACGGCAGTAACAAGTAGTTAACACTGAGTAGAAAACGGACACAGAGCCAACTGAAAGCTGAGTGAGGCTGGCAGCAAGTCATTACAGTCCCGACTGGAGTTATGCAGCTTGTGCTACTGCAAACAGAGCAAGGACATCAACTGCAGGAAGAGGCAATGTTGAGCACACTAGAAGAATGAGAGAGGAATCCAAACATTGCTGGAAAAATGATTTTAAACAATCTGAATTATGCTCAATGAACCTGTTAAAAAAACCCACACAGCTATGTATTATTTTCAGATCAACTAAATGAAGGTCAATTCCTGTTTTACAGCATTATTTTTTATACAAAAATCAAATCTTCATTTATACTGCAAGTATTCTGGACACCTGTTAAATTAATCTTTTTCTCATTCAAACAAAAATTAAAAAGAAAAGCACATCAGGTCTAACGAACTTGAGCTGTCACAGCACTTGATCTATCCTGGAAATGAGGATTTCGATGAGAAGCACATTTACTGAGGGGAAAAGAACTAGACAACTTTCAGAACTGGAGCTTGGCAGGACAGAAATATAGTTTTCTGAAAACAATTTAGTTGCCTATGGGAGCTTGAACAAAGAACATATCAGAAGTCAAGCTGAGTTAACAGATTTTGTTCTGGTGGAAGTAGAGGAGGTGAGACTTCATGGGACCAGTGGTATTCTTAGAAATATATTACTCAAATATCTTCAGAATAGACTACAAATCTAAACATTAAAAAAAAAAAAAAATCACAAGTACTTCCGGTAAGAAGCTTACTGGAAAGGTAAAGGGAAAACAAGAGAGTATCAACATTCAAATCATTGATTGAAATGCTAATATTGCTAATTGATGATGTATGATATTGCACCTTCTTTTTGGAAACAGCAAGTTGGAGATTTAAAAATTTCTTTTTCACAACAGAATGAAACTATCAGGTTCATGGAGTGAGAATCTGTTACACTTTTTTCCTTAAGTGACCCACTTGGGATCACCAACGAAGAGAAGGTGACAGCTGCCTGAAGCAAAGGAAGAAGGCTTTTCTCATTCCATTCATTGGGAGGGAAGGGGATGGAGTATTCAATGCTTATAATTGATGCACCCTTATCAATCAGTGTGCAACAGCAAACACAAGGGAAAAAACCAGTGTACAGTACTAGTGCTGTTTAAATAACACACCAGATTATACATTGCAGCATAATTAAAACTACACACACATTCTTGGTACATGCTGGTATACAGGATCTCATACACACTTGAGCTACCATGCCCTCACACAAGTAGTTTCACACATTCTCTCTCACACACACACAGATACATTTATCACCAACAGTCATACGCTGCATTCATTTCCACTCACAGTTTCTGAAGGCTCTATATAAGGTAGATTGCTATATCATCTGGAGCTACCACTTTTTATAAAAGCACATGCTAAAAGATCACGTCCACTGTAATCTTGCAGCAACACTCGGAATGATCACACGAAAACCAGGGAATGTTAGTGCACACACAAAATTAAGCTAAAGAAAAAGTCTTTGGAGTTCCAATCACACGGTTAGTATAACAATCCCATAATTGTGAAGACTAATTGTAAGCTTTTATAGTTGATTAAGTCACACAGTGCAAAGAAAGGTCCATTGACCCTTTTGGTAAAGGGAGGGCTGGAAGCCACACAGATTAAGTTCAATGGATAGTCCATATATACATGTGATGAGGAACACCCAAGTTAAATTTGTGCTCTTAAGTTGGTCATTCTGAATCCCGATGCACTTCTGAAGCATCAGCTCGGCAGATTGGGCAAGTACGATTTGCCTGAAACACAGAAGAGAAAACTTGTTTGAATTTTGACTTATACGGTGAAACATATTAAAAGCAATAGAATTATTTTTACTTTCCACATAGTTTTTACATTCTTTGTTTCTTTAAGAAGGTACAACGCAATCATTTAATCCTTTAAAATATACTCCACAAACCTCAAAAACAATAGCCTATGGATAATTTTTTAATAGGTCCGTTTCAACATACAGACAAAACTACCCATCACCAGTTTAGACAAATTTAATAACTGGCTTAAAACTCCATCTCAACAAATGGCACTACCATTGGCTGTGCTGCTAAAATCAGAAACATTAAGCAACACCTGCTCTCTTACGTTCTACGAAGCATTTTTCATCAAATACGCTCATTTTTACGTTATGACAGCTCTCAAATCAAGTACTCTTCTTTTCATCCAACTTCTACTGTTTCTTCTCCATCTGGCCCAGAACATCCTTATTTCATCTCTCTGTCTCTCAGAAATTATCTCTATTCCATTCTCCAAACTGTGGCCGTGATCTTTCTAAAACATATCCTCTCACATGTTTTCAGGATCAAGTCCAAACTCCCGCACACTTCACAGTGACTTTGCAATAAGCCGGCTCCTGGTTTTACGTCTGAACCCCTCTCTTCTCTTGCCTCTCTCCCTCACACTCTAGCCATCAGCCACATGGAACCTGTGATTTTCTGGTCATTCTCTGTTCTCACATGTCAGGGCTATGCATATATAATAACCTCATTTTTCTAAAAAGTCTAGACTCTTTGCCTTCAAGATTCAGTTTGGACTAAACTGGGTACCCTTAATCTGTGCTCACACAGAGGACTGATTCTATTTTATTTTAACTCATCTGTCTTCCTCACCAACCGTGAAGTTATCTACGCCAGTATTATCATCTCCTACTCAGAATAATCTAAAACAAACCATTAAGTTTACTAAATTATTTTACTTCATCACATTTTTATCCTACTATTATAAAAAATAGAAAATAAGAAGTCCCTGAAATAATTTCACCCTGGCATACTATTAGAATTTGTGTCTTTGGACTCCCCCCGACCCATATACACAAAGGAGAAAATGGTCAGAATTATGTAAAAGCACTAGAGGTTTATTTCTCATGTAAATCTCTGACAAAGAACCTCCAGTGAGGTCCCCTCTAAACTCTTAGAAGGAAGTTAGGACATATTGATTATCAAGGACAGAAAACCCATTTTCAGGTTTTGCTCAATCACTCCCACGCTGATGACTGTAGTTCATTTCTACTGGTCTTTTCTCTTAATTTGCAGAAATCATACTGAAAGCTGTGTTTCAGTTTTGTCTCCTTAATCACCCTCCACCAAACCATGGACTTACTCTACATGAAACTATGATGCATAAGAAAGAAAATGCGATGTCATTCTCTTCAGATGCCATCATTTTACCTTAAGCCATTTGTCGACACACTTGGCATGGAACTCGTGGTTACAGGGTAAAACTCTAAGTAGCTGCCTTGACTCAAAATCACACATGCATACTACACACCTAAAATAAAGCAAAAAGATTGTTTAACCATAAAACCAAGTGGGGTTTCTATTTTGTTACAACTATCGAAGCCTACAAAACCAGTTACCATCTCACTTATCAAAATATTTAAATTTTAAAACAAAATAATCTATCAATACCTCGAAAAAAGCATGATATTAAGAAATTTAGTAGGAGTGCTTTGCTTTACTGAGTGAGAGATCATCAAGAAAATTTCTGGCTTAACATCCAAGACAACCTTAATACTGAAGATACTATTATATTCAACAAATGGGGTTGGAACAGCTGGATACCCATATGCAAAAGAATGAAGTTGGACCCCTACCTCACACAATATATGAAAATTAACTAAAAAATGAAAAGCCTAAATGTAAAAGCTAAAAACAATTAAACTTTTAGAAGGAAACACAGGAGTAAATCTTCATGACCTTGGAACAGGCAATGGTTTCTTAGAGATGGTATCAAAAGCACAAGAAACAACAACCAGAAAACACAGATAAACTGAACTTCATCCATTAAAAAAAAAAGTGCTTCTAAAGATGCCAATCTATAAAGTGAAAAGACAACTAACTCACAGAATGGAAGATATTTTTGAAAATCATAAATCTTATAAGGACTTATATGTATAATATGCAAATAACTTCTACAACTCAATAAAGACAACCCAATTAAAAAAAGGACAAAGAATGTGAATACACATTTCTCTAAAGATATATAAATGGCCAATAAGTATAGTAAAAGAGCTCAACATCACTAGCTATCTGGGAAATGGATATCAAAACCTCAGTGAGATACCACTTCACTCCCACTAGGATAGCTAGAATCAAAAGACAGACAATAACAAGCGCTGGTGAGGATGCGGAGAAACTGAAAACTTCTATACACTGCTGGTGGGAATGTAAAATGGTATAGCCAATTAGGAATGAAATGATACAGTAGGGGGCTGAGCCAGGGTTTAGAGGGTTGGGGAGAAATGAGGAGTGGTTACTAATAGATGAGGCTTCTATTGCGGGTGATGAAAATGGTGTAAACTTGATTGTGATGATGCAAATCAAATTCAGAGTTGCAAAATTCTATGAATATACTAAAACCCACTGGATTATACACTTTAAATGTGAATTGTATCTAGCAGAGTTGCTATTAAAAAAGATACTATAATAAGGAGAATCTTCAGGTAAAACCCTCAAATTTTACAGGTATGAAACTTTTCAATCTAATATAATTCTAGTGTTTGAATTAAAAACCATAAGATTTCTAGGCCACCTAAAAATCCAGACCAGCACTGTCCAATAGAACTTTCTCAGGTGATAGAAATGTTCTACATCTACATCTTCTGATATAGCATCACTAGCTAGTGCAACTAAAAATTTTAACTTTTATTTTATTTAATTTAAATAGCCCCATGTGACTAGCAACTATCTTACTGGACAGCATAGGCCTAGAGTATGAAATAGTCACTACTTATCTTTATCAAGTTATCTTTGACTTCCAAGCTTTTATTTCACAAAAGGTGGAGAACGAAATTTAACACAGAATGAGGTCAGGAAAATATACTTACAAAGTCTGTTCTGACTGGTGGTTGTTAGGATTGAACCGGTAAGAAGGAAGTTGTTCAATGTCTGCTTTAGTCAGTCCTCGAGGCTTGGCCTCTCCCAGTCGCTCTGCTAGGTTTAACAGGGCCTACAGAGGGAAAGAGAGACATAGCCGCATTTTTCTTTAAATTTTATATTCCAATATATATATATATTTTAAACTACCTTTATTATGGAAAAATTTTAAATACATACAGAAGTAAAGAAATAGTATAAAGAAATTACTTCCATATGCTCATTACACAGGCTCAACAATTCACAGCTACTTCATCTTTTACTGTCCACTCCTAAACTCCAGATTATTTTGAAAGAAAACTAAAACATGGTATTTCATTGGTGAAATAGTTCTGTTTGTTATCTTTAAGACAGTCTGTCAACCTCAGCATTTTGGACATTTGGGGCTGGATAAAATTTTGTGGGAGGTTTTTCTGTGCACTGTAGGATGTTTAGCAGTAACCCTGGCCTCTACAAAAATATCTCCAGATGTTGCTGAATAGCCTCTAAGGGATAAAACTGTCCCCAGGTTGAGAACCACCACCAATCTAAAAACTAAAACACTTTTTAAAAGAATATAACCACACTAACATCATCACACCCCCAGAATTAATAATTCCTTAATGTCAAATACCTCTGATTGTTTCAATTATTTTCAAAACACTTTTTGAAATAGTTTGTTCAAATTAGGATCCAAATAAATCCATGTTACCACTGCTCGACATCTCAAGTATTTTTTTTTACTCTTTTATTTGTTAAAGAAACCAGATCAATGGCCTGTAGAAATTCGCAGTCTGAATTTTGCTGACTGAACCTCCCCATCCCTGACTCATGTGGTTTAATAACGTTCCTTCCTTGTCCCCTGTACTCACTATAAATTGGAAGATTTTACTATTTCCATCATAAGGCTCAGCATGTCTAGTTGTTATGTTAGTTAGCACTGATGGAACACTGCCTACATCCATTAACTCATTAAAGATGGCAAAACGGTAGTATTCTATCACTCTTTCTTCATTAGATGAAATACTTCTACACTGATCAGCTGCCTCATATTAAACTATACTCAGTAGTTTAATTTACATAAAATAGGCAGGATAAGACCAACGAGTTTTTCTTTTATTTTTTGAAGTATCACTTATGAATTCATGGATTTTAACACAGTTGATATGTTTCAACACATTGCAGCTATTATGCTTGATTTTACACTAGTACCTCCTTTCTCCCAGTTTTCAATGGCTCTAATTGCTCATTTGCTTTATCCTACAATCAGGCAGCCATGTGCATGCTGCTTCCCCTCTTTTTTATTTTTTTAAGGCTGCCACAGGGTTAAGAGGATAGGTAACAAAGAAATAATGATGGGCAATGAGAGGAATAAATTTAATTTCCCATAATATCAATAATCAATGCTGTGATAACTGTGTTTTAACATGATGCTGCTGCAACACTGCTTTTGGTGCAGCTTTATTTGGAGAATTGTGTCTTCTAAATAAATTGCTCCCCCTTCCCCACGCATGCCCCTAAGTCCTTCTAAATGCTAGTAGATGGTAATTTGTTAAATTTAATTGATGCTGATTACAATTAGCTATAAAGTTTATGATAGAGGTGATATATCTTTTACACCTATATTTTATATTCTATAGGACACTAGGTCAAGTAATATAATTTACAACCATTATTTTAAACCCTTATCGGATGGAGAATGTAATGATAATTGAGCCCTCAACAAACCTACATGATCTGAAAGCAAGACAACTGAAGGCAGGACATGATTAGTATGTATTGTTTTATAAGACCTATGAGAGCAAAAAGGAGGGACAGACTCACATAGACCTGGGAATGGGCTAGAAATGCCTTTCACAGAGGTAGCAGGTTTTTAACTCGTTCTTGAAAGATGGCCATGTGCAGGAAGGGGGAAAAGTTCTTAAGCAGAAGAATCAAGGGGAACAAAGGCACTGAAGCAAGGATGTATAGGGCAGACTCAAAAAATGGTGAGTACTCTGGACTAGGGTGTGTTGTAGGCATGTATACTATGGGACAAAACCAGAAAAGCAAACAAGACTATTGACTGAATTAAGTATGACTTTGCAGAAGATTAAACATAGTCAACCCAAAATACAGTTTAGAAAGGGACTCCTGGGACTTCCCTGGCAGTCCAGTGGTTAAGACTCCACGCTTCCACTGCAGGGGCGCAGGTTTGATCCCTGGTCAGGGAACTAAGATCCTGCTGCCACATGGCGGGGCCAAAAGATAAAAATTAAAATTAAAATTAAAAAAAAAAACAAACAAGAAAGGGACTCCAATGCCAAACACAAAATATTTTTCTTATACTAGGATGGTATGTATCACTGTTTTTTTCACTGATATGTATAACAAAGAGCTGTCCTTTTCAGCAACATGACTTATGACTTAATTTTAATACAGAATGCCTAAAGGATAACCAACTCCTTTTCTTACTACTCTGTACAAAACTAGCATAAACAGTGTAGAAACAGGAAATTATTATAGCCCCTTTCTCAAGAAATCTGAGAATGCAATCCAAAGGACACTGCATTGTGACTGTATATGCAGAAAGTAACATAATGGCATTTTAAAAATTACAAAAGGACATAGATAGCATTTGGCCTGATCTCTTCCACATGCAAATAAAAAAAAAAAAAAGGTGCTGTAAGACTGTGTTTGCGTATGTGTGTCTTTCCTCCCTGTTCCCAGGTTCAATTCACCTAAAAAAAATGAACAAAAAAACCCTGTTCCAGTATTCATACTGCATAAATAGAGACTCATAAATAGAGTGAGGCTGGGGTAAGGCAGTACAAAAACAGTCACATAGTCACTCACATTCAACATTTCCAAATCCAAATGTGCCTTCCAACCCTTAAACTGTCTGTCCTATTCCTAACCTCAAATAATATGACAATGTCAACACTGTCTATTTGCCCCATCATCTTTGAGTTTGACTTCTGCACAAGCTATTGTAGTCCTTTTGCAAAGCATCTTCTCTTGCAACCTTCCCACTCATAACCCTGACACTACCACAAACCATTCAATGATCAAATCCTGTTGATTCCAGTGTTAAAATGTCTTTCAAGATGTACTCTTTTCTATTTGCAGTTCCCATAGTTCAGAACTGGCATGGTTTCAGAACATCCACTCATAATTCACCATTTTCTTTTACATTCTTTCACAGGAACTGTATGTAATTCTAATAGAGCACCAAAGTCTATCTTGTTATCATAACTGTGTGGTACATGCTGAAATATCTTTAAGGATGAACAGTATTTTTGATACATTTGTATCTTTTCTTTTTTTTTGTGATACGTAGGCCTCTCACTCCTGCAGCCTCTTCCACCGTGGAGCACAGGCTCCGGACGTGCAGGCCCAGCGGCCATGGCTCACAGGCCCAGCCGCTCCGCGGCACGCGGGACCCTCCCGGACCGGGGCACGAACCCGTGTCCCTCGCATCGGCAGGCGGACCACCAGCCAACTGCGCCACCAGGGAAGCCCACATCTGTATCTTGAAATATACAATGGATTTACCTAATAAATGTTTAATTAGATCAATGAGTTGAATAGCACAATATTTTTATGCGTACAAAATTCCCCAAAGTAATTCACATTTCACCTACTAACCTCATAATTTTCTACTTCTCCATCTTCCACATCCAATTCAAAACTGAAAGTTGGGCCCACTGCAGGTGGCACTGGAAGCATTGATCTGCAATGAAAATAAGCAACACAAGCATTGATAATGCATTAATACATCATTTCAATGAACAGGATGAGAAGAACAAGGCCAGTGCTAAATGGATAAAGAATGGTCAGTGTTGATCAGTGACAACCTTTTAAAGAAACTGACTTCACTAGTAATAAACAATTAAAAACCGACATTAAAAAAATACCATTCACAACAGCATAAAAAAACATGAAACATTATGGATGAATTTAACTAAACATGTGCAAGACCTGTATAATATAAACTGTAAAAATACTGCTAGGATAAATTTTAAAAGATGAATAGAGAAATATACCATATAAGTAGGCCAGAAGACTCAATACTGTTAAAGATGTCAATTCTCTTCCAAAACTCACCTACAGATTTCATGTAATCCCTACCACAATGCCAACTTTTTAAAAGTAGAAACTGATTGCTGATTTTAAAATTTATATGGACATGCAAAAGACTTTAAATAAAATCAGTTTAAGAATGAAGTTGGGAGATTTATACCATCTGATTTTAAGACTTACAATAAAGCTACAATTATCAAAATAGTATGATATAGGCACATGGCCCTCTGGTATAAAGACAACATTCCCCAGCCTTCCAAGAAGGTAGTTACAGACATGAGACTAAATTCTGGCCAATGGGGCGTAGGCAGGAGTCACACATGCAATTTCTAGGAAGTTTCCTTGAGAGGAGGCAGGTAAGCAGAGAGATCCATCTTCATTTTTGCTAGCTGGAATGTGGATGTAATGGCTAGAGCCTGAGGAGTCATCTTATATCATGCAGAGGAAGCCATAAAATTCTGAAGATAGTAGAACCATTCCTCAGGGTTATGGAGCTAACAAACCATGTTTGAACTGCCTACTTCTAGACTTTATTACATGAGAAAGAAATAAAGAATTGTCATATTTAAGCTATGGGTGTTTCTGTTACAAACTTAATCCTAGAAGAGTATTTCTAAGGCACAAAAATACAACTTCTTTCTCCCTCTTCCTCTGAGAGAAGTAGCAGCATCAAATGATCGATAACCAAAAGAAGGTGGCAAGTGATGCCAGCTGTAAAAGAGGCAAAAAATGTAAACTTCTCTATCTTTTGATTTGTTAAACCTATCTTCTGGCTCACAAATTTCTCCCTCACGCCCCCCAACTTCTACCTTGTCCTTGCTCTTTCTTTCACCCTTAAATGGTCCCCCCTGACCCCAACCTCTTAACAGCTGAAAGAGGGGGGGACCTCTTAATATTGTTAAATAAAAACAAATATCTAACACACTCTAAATTAAATATATACCACACAGAAATGTTCATAAAGGAAAGAGAATCTCAAAGATGTCAAAATTCAGAACTCATTAAAATAAAAAAGACAGAACTTACAACACATATGGCAGTAAGCTGGGATGATAAGGGGGAGGTGGTATTGGCTGCTGGGATCGATATCTACTACGTCCTGTGAGCCTCCGAGGCATAAATGGAGGATAAGACTGTAGAGAAAAAAATGGTAAAACAATTTTAAATCATTCTACGTTCACAACTTTTTAAGCTGTCGAATAAAGTCTCTTCTTTTTTAAAAACCTAGGAAGTTTACTGTTCAAGTGGTATTTAATATTTCTTAAATGTTAACACAGATGCGACAGCTTGTTTAAAACGTACACTTAGGTGTACTTCTAAATATAATTTTCCAACTGACTGCAAGAATACATTTAAAATTCTAAACATGTAGAGTTATACTGAAACAGAACTCGAGGGGCTTCCCTGGTTGTCCAGTGGTCAAGACTCCGCGCTCCCAATGCAGGGGGCCCGGGTTCCATCCCTTGTCAGGGAACTAGCTCCCACATGCCACAACTAAAGATCCCGCATGCTGCAACTAAGACCTGGTGCAGCCAAATAAATAAATAAATATTAAAAAAAAAAAAAAAAAAAAAGAAACAGAACTCAAAACAAGTAATCAAGTAATAAATTAATAACAATGAATGAAAACTTACTACTCCAAAGGAAACCTCCTGATGCAAAGGATCATGTGTTAAGAACTGCAAAGGAGCTGATGGAGGCAATGTTGGGGGATGGGCTGATGGCGGGTAAGTAAAACCTCCTACAGGAAGATGTTCTCCTAAGAGTTCCACTTCGTTTTCTATCCTTTGCAGAGGCTGAGGGGTGGGAAAAAGAAAACTAATATACTTCCAATATTTAGACAGATTGTGCCTTATAGTAACAAAAATCAAAAACCCCGAAATACATCTTTAAGGTCATGCATTTCTTGATGTTTACATCAATCTAAATTCATACATGTGGACATACAGCCTATAGTAAAATCTTACTGCCTTTAACTGAATTTCAGTAAGAAAATCTCTCAAACATGTTATTAAATATTTCTTTCACTATTTGAACGTTCTTTAAAAATGACAGAAGGAAAGACAAAAAGTCATGTAGTAAGCCAATTATATGAAAGTTAATATTACTTTAGTCATGGCACACTGACCTACATCAGATTTTCAGAAACAACCTTTAACAGATGAAATCAAACACAGTACATATTGTAAATGAGAACTAAATAAGGCTAAATGGAATAGAACACAGCAGGCTGTACACTATAGTAGAAAGTTTACAGGCTTTGGCATTAGACAAACTCTTGGTACTGCAACTAATGAGCCATGTGGCTTATATATAAATTACTTATAATCTGAACCTCAATACTATTATCTATAGAACTGATATGTTCACAGCCTACTTAAAAAGTGTGTTGTGAACACTGAGACAATGCTCAAAAAGCACAGAGTGCTATGCAAAGCACATTTGCTATAGATTTGCTTATTCTGGATATTTCATATATATGGAATCACATACTATGTGGCCCTTGTATTTGGCTCCTTTCACTTAGCAGAATGTTTTCAAGGTTTATCCATCTTGTGTTTGTGTAGTTTGTGTATCAGTACTTCATTCCTTTTTATAGTTGAATAATAATCAACTGTAGATATGCCATGCTTTATCCATTCATCAGTTAATGGACTTTTGGACTGTTTCCACTTTTTGGCTATTAGGACATTTTGGGGATAATATTTTCATTTTGATTCTCTTGGGAACATACATTCTTAAATGTTAGTCTAACTTCTTTCCACAGTTAGAAAATGGCAACACAGTATTCAAATACAAGTAACCGCTAACACTTTACTTTGGAAGCTTATGTACGCTTGATTGAGGAAGTTTATGTATGCTTGTATGATGACTAAATTTAGTTTTAACCTTGAATTCCCAGGTACGGGAAAAGCTTCCTAAGGAACATCCTGGCATGAATCCTGTCCTGATTCTAATAAAAGATTTTTTGGTAGGAGTAACTTTAACTTTTCAGATTAGCCAGGTAACCTCACCTCTCACCTCTGCCTGAGACCGAGCATGGGGCATAAATCCTAAGTAAAAGATGGTCAGGCTCTGCTAGAGTAACCGTCAAGCTCCTTTCACAGGGCCAACCATTTCCACTCCAGTTCCACTCTAACCATTTCTATATGTTCTTTCCCCTATTCTCCCTTAATGCCTGATGGTTCAGATGGTTCAACTTGGCCTGTCCAAAAAACAATGGGGTCTTCTTCCTGTGTCTTTCCTTCCACTGATACAGTGCTTACCTCTTCCAGCCCCGTGAAATAATATGCCTCTCAGCTATATTCCATCCCCAGGACAGAGTTAACTATATTAATAGACTATCTCATATACTTTTCATCAAAACACAGTAGAAAACCAGCCTTTGGAAAAAACAGTTGAGGTTCAAAGGATTAATTTACTTGCCTAAATGAATATAAATATTATTCTAACGAGTATAAATAATTCTATAATATTTTCATTTTCCATTTTAGAAACACATGAAAGGAAAAACCAGACTGTATTTTTTTTAGATTTACTTCCCAAAGGACTGCAGATACGAAAGAACAAATTTGATTAGATAAGTGACATATCAAATAGCTAGAAAAACTTAAGAAGCCAAGATAATTCTAGATAAATTATATCTATATATATTTGTATCAGTGGGGATTCCTTAATTCTTTTAAGAACCAGAGAAGTGCCTAAGTTATAATTTTTAAATGGTAACAACTTACATCTACTGAATTAATCTGTCTTTTAGGTCTAAACATTCTGTGAAAGTTAAAGATATAAGTAAGAGTAGAGATACCTACCGATCGTGACTGCTGTGTTTGAAAAGGGACAAACTGGCCTGGAGGTGGCAAATGAGGAGGGTGATGGGGAGAAAGGTGAGGAGGATGTAAAAGAAATGGATCGCTAGAAATAAGGGGTGGAAACGCAGCGTATGGTACTGGTAAGTGCTGAACTGAACATGCTTGAAGCATCTGTAAGAGAAACCATTATTTTTTGTTAAAAGTATTAGAATATATAATTAATTTTAAAAAACCTATACAGTGAGATTGAAATGTTGCTGCCGTATCCCTCCCAAAAATCATACCAAAATGTTTTAATAACCTATATTAACAATGAAATACTAGTGTATTTTGCATCTGTTAGTAAAATAATGGTAACTAGTAATTATTCTGGATCTTATATAGTTCTTATAAACCAGTCAAAACACGTACCTTTTACTTAAGCTTTTGTAACACCTATGAAATGGAGGGAAAGTGCTGCATAGGAGAGGAATCTCTTTCCACTTGGTTTAAAATATAGCAGATATTACTACTTTCCAAGAAGCTCTCCTTTTCAATCTTGTAGATTTTATTTCTAAGAGCCCAACTCACAACTAAATGCTTTATGGTCTCTCAATATTTTAGTCTGCTAATTTAGAACACTGGTTCTATAATCTATTACTGAGAAACCAAGCATGGGTAAATTAATCTGTTAAATTGGTGTTGGTATTTGTATGTATGTGTTTGTTTTAATCTCAAATTCAAACACGGGTATTAGGATTATATTAAGATTTAGCAAAGTGATTTACTTTGAAGACATTATTGACCTTCGACAAGTCATTTAAATCCTCTGGTTTTCAGCAACCTCATTTTTGAAATAAGGAGGCTAGACTGGGGGCTGGTAAAGGATAAAGCATAGCTTGTAAGAGGCAAAAAGAAGTGAGCGTGAACCCCTGTTTTCTCAAGCTAATTTTTCTCTATGATATTAAGCAAGTCATTTTCAGTTTCATCAGGCTTCCTATAGTGAGGAATAAGTAAGACCAAGTATTCAAAGTGCCTGTTAAAACCCAGTAAGTGCTGAGACTATTAATGTTGATCACTAAAGTCTCTGAGACTTTATTACTAACCAGTCCAATATCCTATGTTAAAACCCCAAGCCCAGTCTTTATCAAGGTTTAATTATAAAGTGCTGATATGTGAGGAACATGCTTTGACCTTCAAAGGCTATTAAAATATGTGTAATTTAATGTAAAAACGTATCAAGTTTTAAAGCTAATTTTATTAAATTGTTACTGTACAGGTGCTATTGAAATTTCTGTTGCAATAAAATTGCCTTTTTTACTCGAAACTGAAAAGGTACAAGTCTCTCAGGTTTTGCTTATATAACACATTTAGCCACTCTAAAGAAGGACTGCACAGACTTACTGGAGGAGGCACACTACAGACAGGGAGGTGCTGTCCACTGAAAACCACAGAGCATCCTGGGACCTGTTGTGTACTGCAAGCAGGGATGTGCTGGCCTGTGCAGAGGGGAATCCCATGTGGTGCCACTGTTGTTACTGTGTAAGAAACAGGAACGGTGCCCTGATGGAGCTATTAGGAAAAAAAAACAGAACATTAGAACTTTTAACTGTTTGGATAAAACATCAACTATTAAAAATTAAGATCTGGGCATTTATTGATTCTCCTCTTCGCTGCACATATTTTCACAATGTACTACAGTTTCAACCAAAATATTCTTATCAAAAGAAAAGAAAGGTGACTGTTTCAAGAGTACTATATTACCCAGTGACCTGGGTCTAAAGTCTTCCCTCAAAAAGACTTAAAAAGTCCAGAAGAATAATGAATTGCTATATTAACTCTTCTAGCCTGCTCTTAAGAGCAGAAAATTTTTCTAAAGAGGACATTTGGAAAAATGAAACATATCTTCTAATGACCTGGTGACATTCAACAGAAAAAAAAAACTTTGTTTAACTGCAACTAGTGAAACAATGTAAAGTATTGATAGCATTTTTAAAAAGTTAAATAATTTCCTTCTCTCCTGGCCAGTTTTATTCCCACCCTACCTATCTGGAAGAAATCAATATTAATAATGTGTTCTCCCACATCATTCTCCATGAGTATATAAACATATGCTAGCATGATTATCCATGAACTATTGTCATGTTTGGTTTTGTTCTTAACAGAAATGAGATATTACCCTGCAACTTACTTTTTTCAATTAATATTGTAGATATCACTTCAAGGAAATTAGAAGCAATTCATTCTTTTTGACACTAACAAGATATTTCAAGTACACTCATCACTTTAACACAGTCCTATCATTTATATACTAGTGGACATTCAAATTGTATTCACTCTTTCTACCAATTCAAATACAACCATAAAAAATGTCACTGAACTTATATCCTTACATATTAGTTTCATTTATTTCATAGGGGTGACTGGGTAAAGGGGTGAATGTATTTTAAACTTTAGCAAAAGTCTGGATGAATTAAGTCACAATCCCAACAGTAACAATAGGACTCCCAGCACCTCCATTCCAGGTAGATGTATTTGCATTACAAGCATTCTTACCTACTAGAAGAATGGGGGAGGTGAAAAAAAACAATATCACAACCGGCTTGCTTTAAATTTGCATTTCTCTGATTAGAAAGGTTCAACATCTTTTAATATGTTTATTAACCATTACATATTTATGTAAATAATCTATATCCTTTGCTCACTGCCCACTTTCTACAAGGTTGTCCATTAACATTATAGTTTGGCTTTCTAATTAGAGATACGTGTAACAAAAATATTTTCCCAGTCCATGTTTTATCTTCTGTTAAACCCTTTATTTAATGGTAAATAAACCCTCCCTTTTCCTCTAAACTGAAATACATCTTTTTTCCATCAATAACTTCCCAAACATACCTGGATCTATTTCCTGCCAAATTTGTGCTGTGTCACTTCTAGTATCTTACTAGAAAAGTTAGTAGCTAGTAAGACAAATTCTTCTCATTACCATACTTTCTTTTCATTTTATATTTGGGCCATTTTCACACATTTATTCTTATGTAAATAACCTTAAGTTAATTTTATCCAGTTTCAAAACCCACTGGAATCCTAATTTATATTAATTGTATTAAATGTTATTTTACAAAGGACATAATTTTATATTACAGCTTTTCATTGGAATACATGTCATTACATGTTCACTACTACAGTACTGTACCTTCAAGAAATTAGTTTTCTTCATAAAGATTATATTATTGTTATTAAATTTATTCCTCAAAATTCTTTTGTAAGTTTGTAGACTTTGTTATATTGCTGATAGATTATTTTTCTCTATTTCCATGTCAAACTGCCTTTTTTCTTCTTCTTCTTTTTTGGCCATACCACATGGCATGTGGGATCTTAGTCCCCCAACCAGGGATCAAACACCTGCCCCCTGCAGTGGAAGCTCAGAGTCTTAACCACTGGATCGCCAGGGACGTCCCCACGTCAAATTGGTTAAGTGCTAGTAATGAGAAAAGTTACTAATTTTATGTTTCTCGAATCTAACAATGTTATCCAATTTTTTAATTCTAGTACTTTTAAAAATTACAATCTCCTTTTCTATGTATACAACTATATTTGCTAAGACTCAACACAATTATTTACTCGTCTTTCTGCGTTACTAATGAAGAACCTTCAAAAATGATGCTCACAGGCACCTATCTTAGATCTGATTTTAATGGATATGTATACAAAATCTTTAATGTTCTGGATTCTAATCCTTTCTCAGAAATAGTATTGTGAATATTTTCTTCCAGACAGTGGCTTGCTTTTTCACCTTTAAAATACTGGCTTTTGGATGAGCAGAAATTTTTTATTTTAATGAAATCCAGTATGTTGGTGTTTTACCAAGCAGCTAGTACTTTATATATCCTGTTTAAGAAATCTTTGCCTACCTTATGAAGACATCTCTTTTCTTTTCTTTTCTTTATCTTTCACATTTAAATCTAGAAACCAACTTTATTTTTGTGTACTATATGAAGTAGGAGCCAAAGTTCAAATTTATCCACATAGATATCCAGTTGTTTTCACACCATTACTGAAAAAGACCTTCCTTTTTCTCCTGGAATTCCCTTGGCATTTTTGCCAAAAATTAAGTGACCAAAATATATGTCTAAGTCTATTTCTCACAATGAACACAAGTTCTTTAATTTATCAACAGTTCTCTGTATAGTTAGTGCTTTTCCTATGTCTTAAAGAAAGCCTTCCCTACTTAAGGTCATGAAGCCATTCCCATTTTACTTTCTTAAAAGCTTATATTGCCATTAACATTTACATCTTTAATCTACCTGGAACTGACATTTGTAGATGGTATGAGATAAAGGATCCAGTTTCATGTTTTCATTTGGATATCTAATTGTCTCAGCATTATTTATTAAAAATTCTGTCTTCTCCCAACTCATCTGCAGTTATATATCACATATAAAGTATTCTTAAATCTGTTAGTGTATCTCTGAGCTTATATTCTATTTCACTAGCATATTTAATTATTCTGGCAAAAATACCTTCATATAGCTTTATAATTAGTCCTAATAATTGGAAGAGCTACTCTACCCACCTTGTTCTACTTCAGAATTATACACCAGAGGTTCTCTTAATTGTAGTGTGCATTAGAATCACCTGGGTTAAAACAGATTGCTGGATCCCTTACCTAGTAAGTCTATTGTATAGTCTGAGAATCTGCATTTTTAACAAATGTCTAGGTGACGCTGTTGCTGCTGATCAGCTGATCCAAGACATACTTTGAGGACCAAGGGGCCTTAGAGATTCTAGACCAGAGCGTTAGTTGGCCAACTATTTCATAAAGGGCCAGAAAAGTAAATACTTTAAGCTTGTGGGCCATCCTGGTCCCTGCACAAAGCAGTCACAGATGACAGATAAATAAATAAGCATAGCTGTATTCCAATAAAACTCTACAAAAACAGCCAGCAATACTCTGCTTTTCCCTGCTCTGGATAATCCCAGGTCCTTTAAAATGTCATAGAAATTGCAGAATCAGCTTCTCAAGTAACATCAAAAAACTTACTGGAAATTTACTTGGGAGTACACTAATTCTACTCACCCTGTCAGTTTTGAAAGCAGTTTTTACAAATTTGGATCTTTCAAGCCAAATCTTTTAGTATTTAGACAGTTTTACAATCTTCTACATAGAGGGCTTGAACATCTTTTACAGATTCTTAACTTCCTTTGTATTATTTTGATTTTTCAATTTTACTTTCTTATTTGCATATTTATTACGGGGAATTTCAAACATGTTCAATACCAGTATACTGAACCCCCCCATATCTAGCACATAGCCTCCAAAACCACAAAACCATATATCCAATCCACTCCCATCAACTTCTCCCTTTCCTGTACTTTGCTGAAGCAAATCCCAGGAACCTATCACTTCATAAGTATTTCAGTACTTATTTCTAAAAGACAACACTCAAAGCACTCAAAGTTTTACCATTAATTATGCTGTTTGAAATAGGTTATGTGGAACAAACGTAGAAGATGGCTGTGTGGGAATACGCGGAGCTAGCATCTCCCCACAACTAGGGCACCTGCCAGCTGCTGGTGGGGGACTCTGATGGCAAGGAGATGGGAGGAACCCCAAAGTGAACTAGTAGGATGTAGGGGGACTGAGTGGGGAGGAGAAGTGCAGGCCAGACAGGATCAGTGCCCCTGAGGCCAGGGAGATCAGGAGAGGCAGGTGGGAGGGGCCCTCCCAGACCAGAGGAGCAGGAGAGGTGGGAGGGAGTTTGCCCCACCCACTCGAGCCCAGGAAGCCTTCTGGGCTCCCAGGTGAGGTCCCCTGCCCTCTGAGACCAGAGGTGGGGGGCATACCTGGGTTCTTTCTGTTCCTTGAGCCTAAGCCCCACCCCCCACAGTCTTTTCCAGCCCTGTGGGTCCTAAGCATTGGCCCCACCCACCACCCAAACCTCACCCTTGCTTAGGCCCCGCCCTCCACAGCCAAGGCCTCCCCCCCCCACCTTTTTTTCCTTTTCCCCCCTCCTTTTTACTACTGTGGTACTGATGTACCTTCCAGTTGTTGTTTCATCTATATTTTTATTTTTATATTCTTCCTAACATCTGTTAGTTTCCTAGTCTAATTTTATTTTTTACTTTGTTATTGTGGTTCCCACTGCCCCAACTGTGCCCCAGGCAGCTTGTGGGATCTTGGTTCACAAGCCTGGGGTCGGGCTGAAGCTCCTGCGGTGGGAGCCCTGAGGCCGAACCACTGGACTAACAGAGAACCTCAGACCCTAGGGAATATTCACCAGAGTGAGGTCTCACAGAGGTCCCCATCTCAGCACCAAGACCCAGCTCTACCCAACAGCCTACAAACCCCGGTGTTCGAAGCCTCAGGCCAAACAACCATTAAGACAGGATCACAATCGCACTCATAAAAAAAAAAGAAAGAGAGAGAGAGAGAGGATGCAAAAAAATATGTCACAGATGAAGGAGCAAGGTAAAAACCTGTAAGACCAAATAAATGAAGAGGAAAAAGTCAATCTACCTGAAAAAGAATTCAGAGTAATGACAGTAAAGAAGATCCAGAATCTCGGAAACAGAATGGACGCACGATTGAGAAAATACAAAAAATATTTAACAAAGATCTAGAAGAACTAAAGAACAAACAAACAGAGATGAACAACACAATAAATGAAATGAAAAATAAACTAGAAGGAATCAATAACAGAATAACTGAGGCAGAAGAATGAACAAGTGAGCTGGAAGACAAAATGGTGGAAATAACTGCTGAGGAGCAGAATAAATAAGAATGAAAAGAATTGAAGACAATCTCACAGACCTCTGGGACAATACTAAATGCACCAACATTCAAATTATAGGGGTCCCAGAAGAAGAAGAGAAAAAGAAAGGGTTTGAGAAAATATTTGAAGAGATTATAGTGGAAAACTTCCCTAACATGGGAAAGGAAATAATCACCCAAGTCCAGGAAGCACAGAGAGTCCCATACAGGATAAACCCTAGGAAAAAACACACCAAGACACATATTAACCAAACTAACAAAAATTAAATTCAAAGAAAAAATATTAAAAGCAGCAAGGGAAAAACAAAAAAAAACATACAAAGGAATCCCTATAAGGTTATCAGCTGATTTTTCAGCAGAAATTCTGAAGGCCAGAAGGGAGTGGCAGAATATACTTAAAGTAATGAAAGAGAAAAACCTACAACCAAGGCAAGGATCTCATTCAGATTCTACGGAGAAGTCAAAAGCTTTTCAGACAAACAAAAGCTAAGAGAATTCAGCACCATCAAACCAGCTTTACAACAAATGCTAAAGAAATTTCTCTAAGTGGGAAACACAAGAGAAGAAAAAGACACACAAAAACAAACCCAAAACAATTAAGAGAATGGTAATAGGAACATACATATCAACAATAAACCTGAATGTAAACAGATTAGATGCCCCAACCAAAAGACACAGACTGGCTGAATGGATACAAAAACAAGACCCATATATATGCTGTCTACAAGAGACCCACTTCAGACCTAGGGACAAATACAGACTGAAAGTGAAGGGATGGAAAAAGATATCCCATGCAAATGGAAATCAAAAGGAAGCTGAAGTAGCAATACTTGTATCAGATAAAGTAGACTTTAAAATAAACACTGTTACAGGGCTAAGGAGGGACACTACATAATGATCAAAGGATCAATCTAAGAATAAGATATAACAATTATAAACGTTTATACACCCAACATAGGAGCACTTCAATACATAAGGCAAATGCTAACAACCACGAAAGGAGAGATCAACAGTAACACAATCATAGTAGGGGACTTTAACACCCCACTTACACCAATGGACAGATCATCCAAACAAAATAAAGAAGGAAACACAAGCTTTAAATGACACAATAGATCAGACAGATCTAATGGATATTTATAGAACACTACACCCACAAGTGGCAGAATACACTTTCTTCTCAAGTGGACATGGAACATCCTCCAGGACAGATCACATCTTGGGTCACAAATCAAGCCTCGGAAAATTTAAGAAAATTGAAATCATAGCAAGCATCTTTTCTGACCACAACGCTATGAGATTGGTAATCAATTACAGGGAAAAACCTGTAAAAACACAAATACATGGAGGCTAAACACTGAGCTAGTTGATAACCAAGAGATTACTGAAGAAATCAAAGAAGAAATTAAAAAATACATAGAAACAAATGACAACAAAAATACAACGACCCTAAACCTACGGGACGCAGCAAAAGTAGTTCTAAGAGGGAAGTTTATAGCAATTCAATCTCGCCTCAAGAAACAAGAAAAATCTCAAATAAACAATCTAACCCTATACTTAAAACAACTAGAGAAAGAAGAACAAAGAAAACCCAAAGTCAGTAGAAGGAAAGAAATCATAAAGATCAGAGCAAAAATAAATGAAATATAAACAAAGAAAACAACAGCAAACATCAATAAAACTAAAACCTGGCTCTTTGAGAAGATAAACATAATTGATAAACCCTTAGCCAGACTCATCAAGAAAAAAGGGAGAGGACACAAATCAATAAAATAAGAAATGAAAAAAGAGAAATCACAACTGACACTGCAGAAATACAAAGTTTTATAAAAGACTACTACAAACAACTATATGCCAATAAAATGGACAACCATGAAGAAATGGACAAATTCTTGGAAAGGTACAATTTTACAAGACTGAACCAGGAAGAATTAGAAAATATAAACAGACCTAACATAAGTAATTAAATTGAAAACATAATTAAAAATCTTCCAACAAACAAAAGTCCAGGACCAGATGGCTTCACAGGCGAATTCTATCAAACATGTAAAGAAGAGCTAATACCGATCCTTCTCAAACTCTTCCAAAAAACTGCAGAGGGAGAAACACTCCCAAATTCATTCTATGAAGCCACCATCACCCTGATACCAAAACCAGAAAAAGATAACACAAAAAAAGAAAATTATAGACCAATATCACTGATGAACATAGATACAAAAATCCTGAACAAAATACTAGCAAACAGAATCCAACAGCACATTAAAAGGATCACCATGATCAAGTGGGATTTATCCCAGGGATGCAAGGATTCTTCAATATACACAAATCAATCAATGTGATACACCACATTAACAAATTAAGGAATAAAAACCATACGATCTCAGATGCAGAAAAAGCTTCTGACAAAATTCAACACCGATTTATGATTAAAAACTCTCCAGAAAATAGGCATAGAGGGAACCTACCTCAACATAATAAAGGCCAAATATGACAAACCCACAGCAAACATCATACTCAATGGTGAAAAACTGAAAGCATTTCCACTAAGATCAGGAACAAGACAAGGATGTCCACTCTTGCCACTATTATTCAACATAGTCTTGGAAGTCCTAGCCACGGCAATCAGAGAAGAAAAAGAAATAAAAGGAATACAAATTGGAAAACAAGCAGCAAAACCGTCACCGCTTGCAGATGACGTGATACTATACATAGAAAATCCTAAGATGCCACCAGAAAACTACTAGAACTAATCAATGGATTCGGTAAGGTTGCAGGATACAAAATTAATGCACAGAAATCTCTGGCATTCCTATACACCAACAACGAAAAATCAGAAAGAGAAATTAAGGAAACACTCCCATTTACCACTGCAACAAAAAGAATAAAATACCTAGGAATAAACCTGCCTAAGGAGGCGAAAGACTTGTACTCAGCAAACTATGTAACACTGATGAAAGAGATCAAAAATGACATAAACAGATGGAGAAATATACCATGTTCTTGGATTGGAAGAATCAATATTGTTATCTACAGATCACAATACAGCAATCTACAGATTCAATGCAATCCCTATCAAACTACGAATGGCATCCTTCACAGAATTAGAACAAAATACTTTACAATTTGTATGGAAACACAAAAGACCCCGAATAGCCAAAGTAATCTTGAGAAAGAAAAGCGGAGTTGGAGGAATCAGGCTCCCTGACTTCAAACTATACCACAAAGCTACAGTATTCAAGACAGTATGGTACTGGCATAAAAACAGAAATACAGATCAATGGTACAAGATAGAATGCCCAGAGATAAACCCACGCACATATGGGCACCTAATTTACAACAAAGGAGGCAAGAACATACAATGGAGAAAAGACAGCCTCTTCAATAAGTGGTGCTGGGAAAACTGGGCAGCTACATGTACAAGAATGAAATTAGAACACTCCCTAACACCATACACAAAAATAAACTCAAAGTGGATTAAAGACCTAAATGTAAGACCAGACACTATAAAACTCTTAGAGGAAAACATAGGAAAAACACTCTTTGACATAAACCACAGCAAGATCTTTTCTGACCCACCTCCTAAAGTAACAGAAATAAAAACAAAAATAAACAAATTGGACTTAATTAAACTTAAAAGCTTTTGCACAGCAAAGGAAACCATAAACAAGACAAAAAGACAACCCTCAGAATGGCAGAAAATATTTGCAAATGAAACAACCAAGGATTAACTTCCAAAATATACAAACAGCTCATGGAGCTCAATATCAAAAAAACAAACATTCCAGTTAAAAAATGAGTGGAAGACCTAAACAGATATTTCACCAAGGAAGACATACACATGGCCAAGAAGCACATGAAAAGATGCTCAACATCACTAATTAATATTAGAGAAATGCAAATCAAAACTATAATGAGGTATCACCTCATGACGCTCAGAACGGCCATCATCAAAAAAAATCTACAAACAGTAAATGCCAGAGAGGGTGTGGTGAAAAGGGAACCCTCTTGCACTGTTGGTAGGAATGTAAACTGATACAGCCACTATGGAGAACAGTACGGAGGTTCCTTAAAAAACTAAAAATAGGGGCTTCCCTGGTGGCGCAGTGGTTGAGAGTCCGCCTGCCGATGCAGGGGACGCGGGTTCGTGCCCCGGTCCAGGAAGATCCCACATGCCGTGGAGCGGCTAGGCCTGTAAGCCATGGCCACTGAGCCTGCACGTCTGGAGCCTGTGCTCTGCAACGGGAGAGGCCACAACGGTGAGAGGCCTGCGTGCCGCAAAAAAAAAAAAAAAAAACTAAAAATAGAACTACCATATGACCCAGCAATCCCACTACTGGGCATATACCCTGAGAAAACCATAATTCAGAAAGAGATATGTACCACAATGTTCACTACAGCACTATTTACAATAGCCAGGACATGGAAGCAACCTAAATGTCCACTGACAGATGAATGGATAATGAAGATGTGGCACATATATACAATGGAATATTACTCAGCCATTAAAAGAAACGAAACTGAGTTATTTGTAGTGAGGTGGATGGACCTAGAGTCTGTCATACAGAGTGAGGTAAGTCAGAAAGAGAAAAACAAATACTGTATGCTAACGCATATATATGGAATCTTAAAAAAAAAAAAAGGTACTGATGAACGTAGTTGCAGGGCAGGAATAAAGAGGTAGACACAGAAAATGGACTTGAGGACATGGGGTTGGAGGGTGAAGCTGGGGCAAAGTGAGAGTAGCATCGACATATATCCACTACTGAATGTAAAATAGTTGGCTGGTGAGAAGCAGCAGCATAGCACAGGGAGACTGGCTCAGTGCTTTGAGATGACATAGAAGGGTGGGATAGGGAGGATGGGAGGAAGACTAAAGAGGGAGGGGACAGGGGGACATGTGTATGCATATGGCTGATACGCTTTGTTGTGCAACAGAAACTAACACAGTATTGTGAAGTAATTATACTCCAATAAAGATCAAGAAAAAAAAGAAAGAAATAGGTTATGTGAACTCACTGTAAATCTATTTCTGTTGGTTTTCATTTGTAGTCCTTTTTTCCTCACATACTTGGTTAACTTTGTTTACTGCTTACTGTCCTTGAACTTTCTGAAAACTAGCCTGAAGATTTCTTCCTCCAAAGAGAATCTGCATGTTTTCTAGGCCCCTGCCATCCCAAGTACTTTCACTAATTTCACAGTATGATATGAATTTGGCCGCAAATTACATTTGTTTCTGATCACTCTTATTCTAAGGATACAGCCCTTTAAGGTGCCTATTTTACCTAAGAAGGGTCACCTATGTAGGAAGGGACTCCTTAAACAGTGGTCTCTGATTCCTGTTCTCTTGTGCCTCATGATGGGACTTAAAATTGAAGTTCAAGTTTGCATAAATGAACAACATGCCTTCAGGATAGAACTATCATCCCTACTATCCCTTAAATTTTGACCTGGCAATTCCTTCTGATCTTTAAGCTCTTTTGATGCTTTTAGGATATTAATAATTTATCTAGTATAGTCAATTGTCCTCAATCAACGGGGATGGTCTCAATAACCTTGCCTACCAGCTCTAGAAAATAAAACTCCCTCTTCCATTATAAGACCTTTTATTGGACATGATGGCTAAATTTTATATTTTTGCATCTATTAACAAAACATTCTCCCTTTAGAGTGTTGATGAAATCTATTACCTTAAAACATTTCCTGGGCTTCCCTGGTGGCGCAGTGGTTAAGAATCCGTCTGCCAATGCAGGGGACACAGGTTTGAGCACCGGTCCAAGAAGATCCCACCTACCATTGGGCAACTAAGCCTGTGCGCCACAACTACTGAGCCTCCGCTCTAGAGCCTGTGCTCCACAACAAGAGAAGCCACCGCAAGGAGAAGCCCACGCACGGCAACAAAGAGTAGCCCCTGCTCACCGCAACTAGAGAAAGCCCGCGCACAGCAACGAAGACCCAACGCAGCACCAACGCAGCCCAAAACAAAAACAAACTAAAAAAAAGTTTTCCTAATGTTGAACTTATCCTGCATTGCCAGGATAAACTCTAATAATCATTATTTCAACTTTGCTAATAGACTATTTTAGTATAACACTAGCTATGGTTTATTATTTAAAGCATCTGCATCTGTATTCAAGAGGGAAACTAGTTGAACGCTTTCATCTGTTGTACTGTCTGAGGTTTTATTATTAAGGTTATGTAAGCTTCACAAAATATACTTTGAAAATTTCTATCTTTGTCTATGATGTGGAATAGTTTAAATTGCAACTTTCAGTTCTTTATAGAGATTAGACAGAATTCAGATGTAATCTATAAAGACAGGTTTTTTATTATGCCTTTAATTTCTTCCATTGCTATTGGTCTGTTCAGGTTTTCTATGTCTTGTGTTGTTCTGGTGTTTACATATGCAATTGTTTCATTTTTCAATATGTAGACCCAATAAGTAACTTTATATAAACGAGATACCATCTTTTCTGAAATTAAGTCTTTTCCTTTTCTTTCTTTGGTTCCATCTCTACCCTCCTTCCCTTTCCCTTCACTTTAGCACTCACCCCCCTCACGCCTAGTATATATTTCTCCGTATTCTTCTCTATGTTCAGAGTCCTATGTATACAAATATTTAATCACCATGTTTTACAAAATTGAACATAACACTTTCCTCAATTTTGTTTTTCTTGCTCAACCGTATCTTGCAGATATCACTCACATTCCTGGCATAATTCTAAGTAATTCTTTGTAACAGATTCATTCCATGGTATGAAGGTATCCTAATTTATTCTACTAATGATAAGCAATCACTTCATTCATACTTTGTTTCTATGGATTTGCCTATTTTAGACACTTCATATAAATGAAATCATACAAACTGTGAATCTGTAGCCTTTTGTGACTGGCTTCTTTTACTAAGCATGTTTTCAAGGTTAACCCATGTGGTAGCATGAATTAGTACTTCACTACTTTTTGAGTAATATTCCACTGCACAGATACACCGTATTGCATCTATTCATCAGCTGATCGACATAAGTTATTGCTTTCTGTACACGTAATTTGCATTTAGGCACTGTATCAAATTCTTTCAAACTAGAATATCTTGTGTTTTCTTCTACTACAATTATATAATGAGAGGGAGAAAGATACAATGATTTCTTTCAATGTTTTATATCCATTACAATATCATTCTGCATTTGGTAGAACTCCTAACATAACACTGAATAAATACGAACAGAGCAAGCATCTCTCTAGTTGCTGATTTGTCACTCACAGATTAGGATACTTGCTATTAGTTTTATTTATTATAATTAATTTCCTTCTTGCTCTATTTTGTTAGAGTTCTTAGTAAACTTTAACTGACTTTTCAACATCTTTTGATTATAATCATATGCTTTTTCTTCATTATTTGCTAATGCGATATGATTTTCATACAAAACTATCGTCTCTTACTTGGAATAGATCTTATTTGGTCACAGTTTATTACTCTTTTGATATGGTGCTATAGTGTACTTTCTAAACATCTATTTAGAAATTCTGCCTATGCATTAGGGAGTTTGGGGGGATTACTATCTTTATTTGCTTTTGGTATTAAAACTATGCTGGTTTCACAAAATAGAGAGTTTGACTTATTAAAAAAAAGCCGCCTGGAATTATTTGAGCACTCTCTAAAGGTTAGAGAAAACAGCTGTGAAGCTATCTTGTCACCGTGCCTTGGTAAATCTCTGATTAGCTTTCACACTTCTGTGGTAATTCAAATTTTCCTGTTATTATTGGGTCAATTTTTGGAACTTCAAGTTTTCTTTTGTCCCCCCCCAGGGTTATATATAAAATTTCATTATAATAGTTAATAATGAAGCAATACTTGAGCACTTACCACTTGCACTAGTTTAAGTGCTCAGAATGGATTAACTCTTAATTCTTTCAACATCCCTTATGAAACAGGTGCTATTTTCATTTTACAACTGAAAAAATTCTTTGAATGTTTCCTACATATAGAGATATATCTTTTTATCATTCCTACTCTTCTTTACATTTGTTCTTTTTTCTATAACCAAGCTCAGAAGAGGTGTGCCATCCTTACCAACTTTTCAAAGCACTAGGATTGGGTTTTCTTTGTGCTACTTCCCTTATTAAAAGAATAGATTTTCAAATCATTAATTTTAGTTGTTTGCCTGGTAAGTTATTCATCCCAATTCCTTTTGGTTTACTCTGTAACATTTCACCCTAATTACTCAAGCAATTAGTGTTCATAATGAAGGTTTATAAAAATTTCTTGGAGAACAGCTTTGGCCTGTCCCACTGACTATGGTATGAAGATTTTTCCTTTACAACCTTGCCTCAAATATTTCAGTGTCGTTTTTTTAAAATCTTTTTTTAAAACTTATGATTTACAGTTTTATCAGATTATGACCACAAAAAATATGGTCTGGAAAAACTTTTCTTTTTAAAACTTATTATGTGATTAATTTTTTTTAAGTGTTTCATGAACATAAAGGGAAAGAACATGGCTGAAGGAAGAAGGATGTCTGAGCAAAATCACATTTTCTTTCAACTGTCAGTATACGGTACTTTCATTGTTTTCCAGCATCCAGTGCAGTAGATTAAAAAAAAAAAAAAAAATCAAACGCTAGTCTGATTTGATTTCCTTTCCTTTGTAATTTCTGCTGTCTATAAACTTGGAAAATTTTTTTTCCTTATCCTTAAAATCCAGAAACTTTATAAGAATATGTCTAGATTTGTCTTTTTTAAAATAATATTTATTTACTTATTTATTTTGGCTGCGCCGAGTCTTAGTTCTGGCATGCAGGATCTTTTAGTTGCGGCATGCATGTGGGATCTAGTTCCCCGACCAGGGATTGAACCCGGCCCCCTGCATTGGGAGCATGGAGTCTTACCCACTGGACCACAAGCGAAGTCCCTAGATTTGTGTCTTTTTTGACCTCAGAAAATCATACAATTTTGGTCTCAGGCTCTAAGAACTGGCAAACCCTCTTCTCAGCTAGTCCCTCAGTTCCTGGAAGGAACAAAGGGAAAGGAAGCTCTGTACCTGTCATCTCCATGGAGACCTAGAGAAACTTGTAATCAAAGATGCACCCAACTGTCTTGCCTACTGAATTACTCCAGAAGAAACCGGAAGGGAGAGGGAAACAGGAATATAGACTCAAACCACCAGCTGTCTGATATCTGCTATAAGTTCTGTATTGGTCATTTTAAACCAACTATTATAATGAAGTCATTCTGAGCTTTCACAACCTTGATCCTAATTTTTTAAAGTTCAACCTTCTTCTAAGGAAGCTGTGTAGAATTTAAATTTTAATCCTCAATGAAGAATGATGAACTTACCTAAAATAGCTTCATTTTGGGTAAAACTGTTTCCTTTTAGGTAAAATTAAAAGAAATCTACAATAAAAAACAACCAACCTCAATAAACTGCTACCAACTTTCAGCATCTGTATTTCCTGGGCATTCTGTTACTATACCTGATCATGTATGTCAACCATTACTGCATTCTGCTGGGGTGGATGAGCAGCAGGGTGTAATAGACGGGGAGATACATTCGGAGGGTGGAAGGCTCGAGGTTCCTCTATTGCTTGCTGCTGTGCATAAGGGAGATGGTGATAATTTTCATCTTGACTAATGGAATTATGTCGAGACAGACGATCCCTTCTTCCTCTCTGGCGCCTGACAGGAGGACTGTAATATAGAAAAATGTCAAAAAGGTTGTTATAATGTTTACTGTTGTGATCCATCAGGATTCTGTATTGTCTCTCGTTGTAATCCATTAGTAGTATATGCTAAGGTAGGCTTGAGTATTAAAGAATTGCTGTGGTTCATCATCAGCTCTGAACACTTACAAATTTAAACAGAATGTATATGTTTTTCAAAATATAACAGAAGTAAACAAAATTGATAATCAGCTCTGAGATTATTTAGAAATCAATAGCCAATCACTGTCATTTTGGGGGAGGGGGTTTAATTGTATAAAATTGATCCTTTTATAGGCAAATATAGTCAAATATCAGCAATTTCATATGGTTTAACCTATTATTTTGCCTCCTTTATTTTATAAACATTTTAGAACAAATTTTAATTTGCATATGTATCTTGGCCGTAATCCACATATGCCTAATGGGCATTTTATGTTTGTCTATCTGGCTAAGACACATAGAAAAGACATAGTTCCTATATGCCCAAAATGACAATTTTAAAAAATGAGAGTAGAAAATACATAAAATAACTAAAAAACATTTAATTTGTTGACAATTGCAAATAATCGAGTAATTGGGTAAATGCTGAGAATGGAAATGATGGCAAAATAGCGTCAGCATAAATGTTCCAGTAATATACAGAATTTTTAGGTAGAATCTGGTTACTGAAGGAAACCACTTTTACTCCCCATGCACTTGTCATGGACATAGTTTAACACAAATAACAAGTTATCATGAGTAGACTTCCATCTTCCACTTCCCTACAATTCCACAATTCAGCTCCACTGCTTTTTACAATGCCTCAGCATGCATAACAATTCGAAAAAGCAGCAGGCCTCATTAAAAATGTACTCCACATTAGGCAAAAGAGGCCGAACAGCCCCCTTCAAGACACAGTTGCGCACAGCCACCTCAGCAGCATTTACTGAGGACAGGTCACCTTTCCCTTAATTGTTGCACTCTGCACCTCTAAATCTGTTTCTTCTCACTCTCAACTGCCCAATCTTAAAAAGAAAAAGGGACACTCCTTTGCAACATCAACTCCTCTACAGTGCTCTTAAAACTAACCCCCAGGTTCTTGCTCCATCTATTGCTTCCTCTATCTTTATTTTCAGCATAACTCTTTTTTGCATTTCTGCTTCAAAACTGACATACTGTATTTCACTGATTTTCAGATGCCATCCACCTTCGAACTCACTTTAATGTTTTATTTTGAGATAATTTTAATATAATTTTTGTGTACCCCTCACTCAGCTTTCCTTCATGTTAATATCTTCCATTAGAATAATTATCAAAATTAGGAAATAAACCTTGGTATCATACTGTTAACTAAACAACAGAATGTATTCAGACTTTACCCAGTTTTTCTACCAATATCCCCTCACGGTCTAAAAATCCAGTGCAGGATCCCATTATTGCATATAGTGGTCATGTTTCCTTAGTCTTCTCCAATCCATGACAGTTCCTCAGTCTTTCACGACCTTAATACCTCTGAAGACATATTTACTCTGCAGAATACCCAGATTTGTCTGATGTTTTCGCATGATCTGCATGACGTTATGCATTACTGGAAAGGATATCACAGAGGTGATAGGCCCTTTTCAGTGCATTGTATCCAGGGGCACATAACATCACATCCATCACTCATGCCTATGTATTTACCACCAATCACTTGGCTAAACTGGTTTCTGCCAAGACCCTCTACTACAAAATCACCATTCTTCCCTTTGTAATTACCAAATACTTGGTGGGGGGGAGATACTTTGAGACCATGCAAATATTTTGCTTCTGCTAAAAGTTTTGCCAATAACTTTAGCATGCATGAATGGACCTTCAGCTATCACTATTATAATATTCTAATGGTGATTTTCTACTCCCCTCATTTCTTCCACATGTATTAACTGGAATTCCATAAGGAAGAACTGTTCCCTCTCTCCCATTTATTTGTTTATTCACTTATTTATGAGTATGGGCTAATGGATATTTATTTTATTCTTTAGGTTATAATCCACACTATTGTTTTATTTTGTTGTTAAAATTATTTCAACTTTGTCCAATGGGAGCACTTTCAGTTTAGCTCCTGTGCCCTTTTACTACTGTTCCTTACTATACGGACAATATGCTCTAGGCTTATCTTGTATTTTCCCTACACCAATTCTGGAATTAACCAGTTCTCCAGAGCCCTGGTTCCTTTGACTGTGGAATGGTATTTAGAAGGTAAGTGTGCTGACTGCTACACTATTTCTAGTCTCTCTAAGAGAAAAGAACAAGAAAATTTATCTATGTATACTAATTCATGTATATGTACGTATCTTTATACCTGTAAAAATATTTTAAAGGACTGTTTAATGTATCACTAAAAAGAGGAGGAAAGCTGCCAATTAGATTATACTATACCATCAATTTAGAGACATTATGATGTGAAAAACTGTGTACCTTACAATCAAAATTGAAAATATATGCCCAGATCACTCATCTCCCGAAAAAACACTCAGCCTGTCCACAAACTTTAAGGGTCCCTTTTAATATTGTTTTATTCTGTTGTTGCTTCTTGCTCTCACTTCCCTACTCAAACATAATTTCAATAACTCAAACTTAACACAAATTAAGACCCAAGCTCTCACGCTGACACTTAAGTTCCTTGACAATTTTGGTCCTTGTCTTTACTGAATTGCCTCTCATTAAATCTGTTATGTATGCCTTTGTAGTAGAACATTTAGAAAGCAGAATTATTGGAAAATCTAGAAATAATAAACAGTGATAAGATGGACAAATATTTCTTTCAGTTGACTTTTATATCTATGATAGGTACTACTTTGTCACTTTGTTTTAGACGTATCACTTGTGAACAGCACAAAGCTCTTCCCTCCTGGTCTCACTGACCTGCCTTTTGTTGGATTGCATTTTCTATATATGTTGTTTATCTGTTTCATTGTGTGGAAGCTATATGTTCCAGTTCTATTCTTCTAGTGACTACACTTGAATTTTTAAACACATAATTCAATTTTTCTAAAAACATCTAGATTGCACATTTTTACTTCTCTCTGCTGTCCCCATTTTACATTTACTCTCTGCTGTCCCCCTGAAATTTTTTCTTTTTTTGAATAGACCTTTATTCAGACTTAGCAGTATGTCTTTTTTGTTTCCTTTCCTAATCAAATGGTATTAAATCCTACTTCTTGCATTTATTCTTCCACTTCCTAGAGTACAGTATTTAATAATTCTTTCAAGAAGGTTCTTTTTTCTTTTATTATTTCTTTTTTAATTGTAGTTGCTGTACAATATTACATAAGTTACAGGTGTACAATACAGTGATTCACAATTTTAAAGGTTATGTTCCACTTATAGTCATTACGAAATACTGGCTATACTCCCCGTGTTGTACAATAAATGTACCCTTGCAGCTTATTTTATACCTAATAGTTTGTACCTCTTATCCCCTACCCTTATATTAGCCCTCTCCGTCCTCCTTCCCTCTCCCCACTGGTAACCACTAGTTTGTTCTCTGTATCTGTGAGTCTGCTTCTTTCTTTACATGCAACTAGTTAGCTGTATTTTTTAGATTCCATATATATAAGTGATGTCATACAGTATTTGTTTTTCTCTGACTTATTTTACTTGGCATAATGCCCTCCAAGTCCATCCATGTTGCTGCAAATGGCAAAATTTCGGCCTTTTTAATGGCTGAGTAGTATTCCATTGTGTGGAATACACACACACACACATCCTTTATCCATTCACCTGTTGATGGACACTTAGCTTGCTTCCATACCTTGGCAATCGTAAATAATGCTGCTATGAACACTGGGGTGCATATGTTTCTGAATTAGTATTTTTGGGTTTTTTGGATATCTACCCAGGAGTGAAACTGCTGGATCATATGGTAGTTTTGTTTTTAGTGTTTTTGAGAAATCTTCATACTATTTTCCACAGTGGCTGCACCAATTTACATTCCCACCAACAGTGTATGAGGGTTCTCTTTTTTCCACACCTTTGCTAACATTTGTTTTTTGCGTTCTTTTCGATAATAGCTGTTCTGCCAGGTGTGAGGTGGTATCTCATTGTGGTTTTGATTTGCATTTCCCTGATGATTAGCAATACTGAGCATCTTTCCATGTACCTGTTGGCCACCTGCACTTCCTCTCTGAAAAACTGTCTACTCAGGTCTTCTGCCCATTTTTTAACTGAGTTTTTTTTTTTGACATTGAGTTCTATGAGCTGTTTATATATGTTCGATATTAACCCCATATTGGTCATATCATTTGCAAACATCTTCTCCCATTCAGTAGGCTGTCTTTTCATTTTGTCGATGAATTTTGTGCTGTGCAAAAGCTTTTAAGTTTAATTAAGTCCAATTTGTTTATTTTTGCTTTAATTTTCTTCTCTTTAGGAGACAGATCCAAAAAATACTGCTGCAATTTATGTGAAAGAGTTCACCTATGTTTTGCTCTAGGAGTTTTATAGTATCTAGTCTTACATTTAGCTGTTTAATCCATTTTGAATTTATTTCTGTATATTGTGTTAGAGAATGTTCTAATTTTATTTTTTTACATGTAGCTGTCCAGTTATCCCAGCACCACTTACTGAAGAGGCTGTCTTTTCTCCATTGTATATTCTTGCCTCCTTTGCCACAGACTGACCATACTGCGTGGGTTTATTTCTGGGCTTTCCATCCTGTTCCATTGATCTATGTGTCTGTTTTTATGCCAGTATCATACTGTCTTGATGACTGTAGCTTTGTAGTATATAGTCTGAAGTCAGGGAGCATGATTCCTTCAGCTCTGTTGTTTTTTCTCAAGATTGTTTTGGCCATTCAGGATATTTTGTGTCTCCATACAAACTTTAAAATTATTTGTTCTAGTTCTGCGAAAAATGCCATTGGTATTTTGATGGAGACTGCACTGAATCTGTAGATTGCCTTGGGTAGTATGGTCCTTTTAACAATATTAATTCTTCCAATCCAAGAACACGGTATATCTTTCCATCTGTTTTTGTCATCCTCAATTTTTTTCATCAGTGCCTTACAGTTTTCCAAGTACAGGTCTTTTAACTCCTTAAGTAGGTTTATTCCTAGGTATTTTATTCTTTTTGATGTGATGGTAAATGAGACTGTTTCCTTAATTTCTCTTTTTGATAGTTTGTCATTCACGTATAGAAATGCAACAGATTTATGTATATTAATTCTGTATCCTGCAACTCTACTGAATTCATCAATGAGCTCTAGTAGTTTCCTGGTGGCATCTTTAGGATTTTCTATGCATAGTATCACATCATCTGAAAACAGTGACAATTTTACTTCTTCCTTTCCAACTTGGATTCCTTTTCTTTTTCCTGTCTGACTGCTTTGGCTACGACATCCAAAACTATGTTAAGTAAAAGTGGCGAGAGTGGACATCCTCGTCTTATTCCTGATCTTGGAGGGAACGCTTTCAGGTTTTCACCGTTGAGTATGATGTCAGCTGTAGGTTTGTCATATAAGGCCTTTATTATGTTGAGGTATGTGCCCTCTATGCCCACTTTCTGGAGAGTTTTTAATCATAAATGGATGCTAAATCTTATCAAAAGCTTTTTCTACATCTATTGAAACGATTATATGGTTTTTATTCTTCAATTTGTTAATGTTGTGTATCACACTGATTGACTTGTGGATACTGAAAAACCCTTGCAACCCCAGGATAAATCCCTCTTGATCATGATGTATGATTCAGGGAGGATCTCTTATTGTTCAACATTCTTCATCTCTGAATGTTTGTGCATACTCTTAAATTTCACCAAGATCTTGCTCAAAAGTCTTTCTTCAATTTTTTAAAAAATATTTATTTATTTATGGATGCATTGGGTCTTCGTTGCTGCACACAGGCTTTCTCTAGTTGCGGCGAGCGGGGTCTACTCTTCGTAGTGGTGCACGGGTTTCTCATTGCAATGGCTTCTCTTGTTGTGGAGCAGTCTCTAGGTGCACGGGCTTCAGTAGTTGTGGCACGTGGGCTTCAGTAGTTGTGGCTCACAGGCTCTAGAGCGCAGGCTCAGTAGTTGTGGCGCACAGGCTTAGTTGCTCCGTGGCATGTGGGATCTTCCCGGACCAGGGCTCAAACCCGCATCCCCTGCACTGGCAGGCAGATTCTTAACCACTGCGCCACCAGAGAAGTCCCTCTTCAATTCTTGAAAATGATTTTGTACCATTTCTGTCTAAATTGTTCCCTTCTATTGTTTCCGCCTGGAAATATGATTAGACATACTCAGAACTGATGACTCTTGCCTATATTTAAATTTCTTTTCCACACTTTCCATTTTGCCCTTTTACACTACATTCTGGGAAAATTCCTTCACTTGATCTTCCAGGGACCAAGATGCTTTTTCTGCCTGTTTATTAATTTTACCAACTAAGATTTCCAGTTGATTTTTATGGATACAATCTCTTCCACTTCTCTCATGCTACACTTATTCTAAAATTCTATTTTGTTTATTCTCTTAATTGTTTTATTTCTTCTATTAATGGTTTCTTCAAGTTCTTTCTTGTATTGAGTTTCAGTGCCCTTCTTTCACTTTGTTGGCTTTCCTCAAATGTTTGCAAGTGATGACAAATCACAGGACAGGAGTTATCAGAAGGAGGGTTTTTAATGCTCTATTTTAACCTAGGTGTTGGGCACACCTGTGTGTTATCCTTTTAAGTGTACACTTGTTTTACAAGTTCTCCTGAATGTACGTCACATTTCGCCATAAAGCAATAGGAAAGATTACAGCAGGGGCTCAGGCTGTAACCTTGAAACAACCAACCTTATTTCCTCATGCTATAACATTTAACAGCTATAAAATATTTTACCTGGTTGGCATAACATTATTTTACTTAAACATTCCCATATAATTGGGTAATACTGCACCAGATAATGTAAAAGTCTTAGTGTGTCAACAGAATACAGCTCAGGAACAGGTTTATCTTGTCTTATTTGGAACAATGAATGATGGGTTTTAAGACTCCTTCAGTATTAGCCCTAATAAAATACCACAGACTCACTTAAACAATAGAAATTCATCTTCTCACAGTCCTAGAGACTATGTCCAAGATCAAGATGCCAGCATGGCTGGTTTCTAGCGAGAGCTCTCTTCCTAGAGTCTCCTCTTATAAGGACACTAATCCTCTTGGACCAGGGCCCCATCCTTATGACCTCATTCAGCCTAAATTACTTCCTTAGAGGCCTCATCTCTAAATACATCCACACTGGGGGCTAAGGCATCAACCTATGGATCTTCAGGAGACACAAACATTTAGTCTGTAATACCACATCCTGGACATATAAACAGTTGCCTCATCCCAAGTATGCTCTATTTCCTTGGAAGGAGAAAGGTATGACCTCAGACAACTTCTAAAGAGGAAGCAGCTCAGGAAATGTATTCCCCTGGGAAGGAAAAGCAAGGGGCAAGTCCTATATGGAAGACAGGACTGAAAGTCAAACTAAATTTCAGTCACTCTTCATATCACAGGCTCCACAATTTTAAAGAAACTTAATTAAGCTCCCAGTTGCCTTAGAGGATACAGAAGGAATATCTGGAGAGAGGTTATTCATTTCTAAGAATGGAGTGGATAAGAATTGCGCGAAAAAGAGGTTGCTCATTCCTAAGACCATGGTTCTATATTTCCTTACAGTTATAAACTATAAAATGCATTTTTCAGTAATATGGATTGAAGGCTAGCCCACAAAAAGTCTTAAACCTTAAGGTAGTTGAATTCACATATAATGGTACAGATTGATTTTAGGTAAACCAATTTAGCCTTTCAATTTCTTCTTCTGTCAGCCACAAGCTAAATGAACTCTCATGATGGACTGTAGAAATCTAAACAACTTGTAACGTTGTTTCTCGTGTGTAAGCGTAGAAGTAAAAAGGTGTTGATGTGTTCATAAAATTCCTACAGAAAAAATGCTTTCTGATGTTAAAAAAAATTCACAAATCTACCAATGACCACAAATTTAATAAGTAACTGTAACCAACTAACCTTCTTCTGTTGCGTGCAGGTGTGTTGCATCGTTCCCCTGAGAAGTGATGTTGGCTTGGTCGAACTGAAGGGGGCTGCCTATTTGATGTCATCTCCCATGGTCGCATTGGTGGTGAGGGAGCTGGTGATGCTGATGTATAATCAAAGACTGAATGAGAGAGGCGCTGTCTCTTGGGACTTGGACTATCTTCACTCTGCCAATGCAACAAAATCAATCAACTGAATAAAATCTTTTAAGGATTTTTGCATTACTGTTTACATGCATAGGTTTTTAAGTATGTTTACCACAAAGTGTAAAGGAGGGAAAATACACCATCAACCTGAATTAAATACCTTTAAAAGATACAAGGGGTGGGGTGGGAAAGGGAGATACACAGTAAATAATATCAAATGAAAAGTTAACGTTTCTTTAAAATATCATAAAATTAACCAGGTATCAACACACAAGGTACACAACAGGGCAATAAACAATTTCTATGGTACTTGACCACCTCTTTAAAGCTCTAATTCAACTGAGAAAATCTACTATCCTCCCATCAGTTAACAGTTACTCTTTTAGGCATTAATTGTTAGCTGAGAGATCAATTTAGGAGGGGGTATAATTTTTTTTTTAACATCTTTATTGGGGTATAATTGCTTTACAACGGTGTGTCAGTTTCTGCTTAAGGGGGTATAATTTAAGTAGGCCCTTGATCTGATTTAAAATCACACTTGCCTGCCTTCTTTATTCCTGTTATTTAAGGCCATTACATTTATTATTTAATAATGTTTATGTGGACAAAGTAAAATTTATTTAAAACATTAAAAAACAGTCAACTGATCTAGTTCTTAACTAGAATATCATAGAATATCTTTGGGAAAGACATGGCATTTCAGGTAGATCATGGGAGTGGTAGATAATTAAAAACCCATACCTGTTAATGTTGAAGCACAGTCTCAAGTTTTCAAGGGTTTAGCTATAAAATTGGTATGGATCACTTAACTGAATTATTAACTCTCCAGGATTCCCCACACAACTCAATTTTCCAATTGAGTCTCTCATCAAAACTGTCAAAATTACAAGTTAACTGAAAGTCTGATATGGGCTGTGTGTTTTCTAATAGAGCCTCTCCTATCTCCAGTCTACTCCTGCAAATTCTAATCATTTGGGCATTAGGGAACTTTTGATTGGCACCTGCTGCTAGAACAAAAATGTTAATATTAGCTAAAGAATATATGAGGTTACATACTATGTTAGATTTTAAAATATAAGCATATAAAACAGAACTGATTAAACTGATAGGAATGAAGCAAACTGCTAAATGGTTACTTTTGATCATTCTAAATTATTTAGCAGATGTATTCAAAAAACCATGTCATTTTCCTTCTATACTTAAGAATATTATAATTCACATTTGTTATAACTAAAATAGAAAATAGTTTTCAGAACCATATACAAATGCTCTTGTAACTTTCCTCACACTAACCTTATTTTCTCCCTATATTTAATGGTGCTATTAAAAATAGTTGTTTTTAACCCCTTGATTTTAATAAGAAAATCAGTTATGTTCTGATAATCCTAAAACTTAGAAAGTGAAAAATAACCATTAATATTTAGATATTCTGATTAAAACAAAACAGAACAACTAAGACTTGACAAACTCATACATGAACTACACATAAGCATTAGAAATGTGATCTCCACGTGTGGTAAAACAGACTTGATTAACATTGACTTTTTGAGGTACAATATGCTAGCAACCAATCATAATCATTGGCTTTCATATGTATAAACCTGTACCGCAAAGCTTGATGCAAGCTAAGACATGGAACTCTGAATTCTAAAAATTCACTGCCCAAATGGAGGAGAATGCTACAGATCCACAAAATAACTAAGTATTGAAAAAACACTTAGGCTATCAACCTTTACATATTTTCAGTGATGTTCAGGTTGTGGGTTAGCATATTCTTATTTTACAACAAATGCATTACTTTTAAGAGTGGAGATAAGGAAAGATGACTGAGAAAGTTTCCCATCCCTTCTCTTTGTGTTGTGAAAGGTTCTCAGTGTGTAAGAAGAGACAAAGACTAGGAAGTGGGGCTCCCCTGGTGGCGCAGTGGTTGAGAGTCCGCCTGCCAATGCAGGCGACACAGGTTCGTGCCCCGGTTCGGGAAGATCCCACATGCCACAGAGCGGCTGGGCCCGTGAGCCATGGCCACTGAGCCTGTGCGTCCGGAGCCTGTGCTCCGCAACGGGAGAGGCCACAACAGTGAGAGGCCCACGTACAGCCAAAAAAAAAAAAAAAAGACTAGGAAGTGAAGGGAAATATGTGGAAGTGAGCTCTTCATTAGGATTATGGTAATAAGCCTTAGTTTTTCACTCAAAGTAACAGGAAACCACAACTGATATTTAGTGACATGGGATTACTAAAAGGTTATTTTACTATATGCAATATGGTTTCATCATATTCCTTATCAAGTTTAATACTCTAAGGAACTGCATAAAAAATTCTCAGTTTCCAGAAAAAGAAAGGGGGAGTAACCTACAAAGAAAAAGAATTAGATTAGCATTAGACTTCCCACAGAAAACAAAAGATGCTAAAGTGCTCTGGGGGAAAATAATGTTGAATCTAGAGTTTTATACTCCAATCAAACTATTAGTCTAGTATAAGGGAAAAAACAAAGACCTTGCCAGATGTATTAAGATTCAAAGTTGCTTCTCACATATCCATTCAGAAAATTTTACTTGATTGATTTTTATGTATGCGTGCATGCTCTCTCCTTCACCTGGGGACATATATATAAATACAGGATCCAAGAAATAGAAGTAACCCAGAAGTGCAATGAAAAGAAATCCCAGGGTGATGGCAGTACAGCAGGTCTGAAAAACAATCATTACAAATTAGAACAAATCAGAGGACTTTGAGAAAAATACCATACACAATGTGGATTCAAAAACAGTATGATTGAGAACTTACAAGTTCTTAATAAAACTTAAGCCCACAGCTCTCTTATCATAAGAAATATAAAAAGGCAATCACGGACTTCCCTGCTGGTCCAGTGGTAAAGAATCTGCCTTCCAATGCAGGGGACGCGGGTTCAATCCCTGGTCGGGCACCTAAGCCCGCGCACCTCAACAAGAGAGCCCGCGTGCCACAAACTACAGAGCGCATGCACTCTGGAGCCTGCGCGCCACAACTAGAGAGAGAAAACCCGCACACCACAACTAGAGAGAAGCCCGCGTGCCCCAATGAAGAGCCCACATGCCTCGATGAAGACCCCGTGTGCTGCAACAAAGACCCAATGCAGCCAAAAAAATAAAGAAAATAAATATTAAAAAAAAAAAAGGCAATCAGAGAGTGGAGGACAAAGATGAAAACAAACCCATATCATTTTGTCACCTAAAGCATCCTCTGAGTAGGATAGGTAGTCAAAAGATTACAACTCCTCCTCCATGGGCCAAACATGCTACTTGGTTCTGCAATGACTATACAAGTATCCTAATACTATGAGGAATGTTTATTGGTTTTCAATTATTATAATCAACATAGGACAAGGCATGAAAGATCACTGCTGTAGTTACAGAACAGAAATAAGTATAAATAAGTATAATAAAATAAGTATTTTATCAAATAAACTTTGATATAAAGTAACTATAATGACTTCTGTGACAAAATCATGGACTAAAAGTGAAAATCCTAACATAAACATCTAGAAATAATGCTTTAAATACAAAAAAAAATTTTTAAAGGTATTGCTGGATTCAGAGAAAAAGAGAAATTTCCAAGGACCAGAAACAAAGAGGAAAACTGAAAACCAGGTTTGTTTTTTGATATTCGCAGGAGGGAGAGAAGATAAGGTCCTATCACTGAGACCCCTGCATAAGGCCAAAATTTCCAAAGTACTATGCTTTCAATAAAAGGGAAGACTAGAAGAAGTCAGCCATTGGCACAGTGTCTACTCTGTATGTACTGAGAACTGGAGAAGGGATCACATCCCTGAGAACTCAAACCACAGGTTAGCTCCTCACACTAAGGCTGGGGTTCAAATTTTTCACTACCCATGTTGTCTGTGAACCTCTAAACTTAGAAATTAATATAAAAACTGATCTAGAATTATGCTACCACAACGACTCTTGACAGAAGTAAATGTAAAGCAGAATCTGGAGGAATACTCCTATTACCTAGGCTAGTGGTTCGCAAACTTTTGCATGCATCAGAAACACCAGATTGTTGGGTCCACTCCCCAGTCTCTGATTCAGACAGTTTGGATTGGGACCCAAGAATTTTGCATTTCTAACATGATCCCATATGATGCTTGGTATTGCTCGTCTGGGACTACACTCTGAGAACCACTGAACTAAGAGATAAGGGACTCTCTTAAGAAAAGTCCCTAAGGATAAATTCACCATTACAGAAAAATTTATGTTTTGAAATCTCAGGGGGGAGCAGTTCCCTCCTGTCCCTGCTGACTCTGTGCCTGTAGGCTGACTTTAGAAAGTACCAGATGTTGACAACTTAAACCTGTAAGATGTTGAGTGAAGTCAGGTACTAGTACTGTCTCTACTGGTACAGAATACTGTAGAGATATTACAGTACAGAATACGGATGCAGATTCAGGGATCAAGGGAGGAAGGACAGAAGAAAATTAGCCAGCTAGCTTTTATACTCAGTATTCAGCATCTGATAAAATGATTACAGGATTACACCTCTGTAACACCAAATCTTCATAACCAAAACATTATTAGAAGTGAAAACAACCCATAAGAAAGTATTCCACAGTTTCGAAAAAAGCAAATCAGAAATGATTAAATGCTAAATACCACGGGAGAAAAAAAATACAAACACACGTGCATATGTATAAACACACACACATAAAATATAAATAATATTTATATATATGTCAGTCAGGAAGTCTTGAAGATAATGCAAACTTTCCCCAAAGCATAAACAGGTTCCAAGTTCTAGATTAAAAATGGTGATTGAAAAGTGCCTCTGATTTCAGCAAACACTAGTGAGCCCCAAGGACTTCTCAAAGGAACAAGGGGGCAACTAGAGTCGGGGAGATAAAATCTCCAATAACCTGGTCCGCTCTCCCCTCATTATTCAGGACTACCATTCATCTCAGATTTACAAATAAATAAGCATAGCAAGACTTTTGAGTTCCCAATCCTCTTTTAAACTTCCAGACTCTATTTGCCTTATGCTATCTGACAAAAGATTAAGTTTCTCATTCCACAACCATTAAATTTAAATGGCCTGGGAGAGGAAATACTTACTGAATTCCATTCATGTAAAATAAGAGACATGAAAGCACTTAGAAAACTGAAACACTCTACATAAAGCAACTTGCTAAGAATAACCACCAAGACAGATCCCTTTTTGTAAATAATAATAACTTTACATTTGAATCACATAATGTACAAAATGATCTCTACACATTCTTTCATTTAATTTTCCACAAACGAAGTCTTTGTTTAAACTATATTCAAATTTATGTAAAATGTTTCTATTAGTGAAGATGTACAAAAGACAATTCAGTGAATATACTGCCTTTGAACTACACAACATATATATAGTCCTGTTTCATATACTTCACAAAGGACTTTAATTTTCTAATGCACAGCTTTGATTCCTCTGCTCAAAAGATTTCAGAACAAAATCCAACCTCCTAACCACTCAAACAGTACATCCTCCTGGAATGTTATTTTACTTGTAGGTACGGGAGGGAAAAGAGACTTCAAATATTCTGTTTTCAAAAGTTACCAGACCATGCATTAAAAAAAAAAAAAAAATCAGAACTTTGCTTTTTGACATGGTCCAAGTCTGTGTTTTTTCATAAAAGGCCAAAGAACAGAACAATTTTATGTGCAGTGAGTGCTTGCAAAGGGAATGTAGTGGTATAACATATTGCAATTCCATCATAATGAAGAGGATAAAATACCGTGTGAAAATATTATGTTTCTATATTCATTGGCCATAACTGCTAACCCAGCAGTGGCTTCCTGAGTTTAGGGAGGGCTGTTTGGCTAATTTCTGAATAATGTATTAACAACCTTAAGCCCTAGATTTTTCTTAGAACATCACTGGTTCACAAAAACTGATTTACCTTGATGCTGTAATTGTACTGTTTTCAAATGCTATATTTAGTTCCACAGAAGCTATAAACAAGGATCAATGAAATAATCTGAAGCATAAACATGAAACCAACAAAAACAGAAAAGCTGCTAAGAACAACCTGAAATCAAGGGATCCCTGTGAATCAAGGGATCCCTCCACATGGAGTCATTCTGCAGACAACTGAAGCTCAGACTAGATATGTTAATTCAGGACTTTTTGGTATACTACAGATAGATGGTACGTCAACGAAGTTACAGGCATTGACAAAAATTGTTCAAAATAGTTTATACAATGAAAAGGAAGCCCAATACTGAACGCTGAGAAGCTCCAACATTTTATGTTGAGTACCTGATGAGAGGAGAGTGGAGTGTGATGGTGAAAGCCAGTGTAATGGAGTTTCAACTAAGAGGTCATGTAGAATGAGGGCTGCAAAACATCCACTGTTTTTTTTTTTCTAACATCTTTATTGGAGTGTAATTGTTTTACAATGGTGTGTTAGTTTCTGCTTTATAACAAAGTGAATGAGTTATACATATATTCCCATATCTCTTCCCTCTTGCGTCTCCCTCCCTCTCACCCTCCCTATCCCACCCCTCCAGGAGGTCACAAAGCACCGAGCTGATCTCCCTGCCCTATGCGGCTGCTTCCCACTAGCTATCTACCTTACGTTTGGTAGTGTATATATGTCCATGCCTCTCTCTCGCTTTGTCACAGCTTATCCTTCCCCCTCCCCATATCCTCAAGTCCATTCTCTAGTAGGTCTGTGTCTTTATTCCTGTCTTACCCCTAGGTTCTTCATGACTTTTTTTTTCTTAAATTCCATATATATGTGTTAGCATACGGTATTTGTCTTTCTCTTTCTGACTTACTTCACTCTGTATGACACTCTAGGTCTATCCACCTCATTACAAATAGCTCAATTTCATTTTTTTTTATGACTGAGTAATATTCCATTGTATATATGTGCCACATCTTTATCCATTCATCCGATGATGGGACACTTAGGTTGTTTCCCATCCACTGTGTTTTAACAACATGGAACTCACTGACTTGAAACTATTTCTTTACAATATGATTTAGTATCTTTATGGTGTATTTCCCTTTATGACAATTTTTGGAAAAGTTTTTGTTCCTGTCTTCCCTGGTGGCGCAGTGGTTGAAAGTCCGCCTGCCGATGCAGGGGACATGGGTTCGTGCCCTGGTCCGGGAAGATTCCACATGCCGTGGAGCAGCTGGGCCCGTGAACCATGGCCACTGAGCCTGCGGGTCCAGAGCCTGTGCTCCGCAATGGGTGAGAGGCCACAACAGTGAGAGGCCCACATACTGAAAAAAAAAATACATGCACCCTTACGTTCATAGCAGCATTGTACACAATAGCCAAGACATGGAAACAACCTAAATGTCCATCAATAGAAGAATGGATAACGAATGTGTGAGGGGTGTGTGTGTGTGTGTATACACACACACAAATGGAATACTACCCAGCCATAAAAAAGAACGAAATAATGCCATGTGCAGCAACATGGATGGAACTAGAGATTATCATGCTAAGTGAAGTCAGAAAGAGAAAGACAAATACCATATGATATCACTAAAGTATGGTACCAATGGACCTATCTACAAAACAGAAACAAACTCACAGACATAGAGAACAGATTTGTGGTTGCCAAGAGGGAGAGGACTGGGGGAGGGGTGGAGTGGGAGGTTGGGGTTAGCTTTTCTACATAGAATGGATAAACAACAAGGTCCTACTGTATAGCACAGAAAACTATATTCAATATCCTATGATAAACCATAATGGAAAATATTTTTAAAAAGAATGTATGTATATGTTAAACACACACACACCTGAAATCAAGGGTTGTGCCACACCTGAAATTCAAGTTCCCCACGATGTACATGACTTTTTAATGAAAGCGTACAATCTTCAATCACCATCACTGAATTGGTTGGTAGCACGAAACTGCTAATTTTAAAATTATAGGGGGCTGATAGCAAACAGACATGAGGGAATTTTGGGGGGTGCTGAAACTATCCTATATCTTGATTGTAATGGTCCCACATCTGTATGTGTTTGTCAAAACTCACAGACCTGTACACGGAAAAAGGTGAATTTTACTGTATGTTAATTATACCTTAATTTTAATTTAAAAAAATTACAGGAGGCACTTTGATTCTAATTTTAAATATAGGCTTATTTTTATAGAGACGCAAATGTGCATCTACTTAAACCTCTTTTGTAGGGGAAAAAAAAAGAGCAAGAAATACACAAAGCCATCATTTTTAAAGGAACATTAAAATACCAACTAAATGTACACCAGGAAACATACAAGAATATTCATGGCAACACTGTTTCTAATAATAGTAAGAGAAAACTGGAGACTACCCAAATGTCCATCAAAAAGAGAAGGGATAAACTATAGTACAGTACATTCATATAAATGTAACGCTAAAAGCAGGAAAATGAATCTACAGGACACAGCCACATGCATCAATATGGATGAATTTCAAAATGGCAAAAATACACAAAGTATGATACCATTTACATTAAGTTCAGAAACTAAATAGTATAGTATTGAGGTATACTATATGTAGTAAAAACCACACAGAAAAGCAAAGAGATACTGAACACAAAATTCAACAGAGGTTTACCCAAGGCACAGGTTTGGGACAGCACCTGAATATAATATGGAAGCTTCAAAAACATTGGCAATAGTTGATTTCTTAAGCTAGATGGTGATTTTTAAAAACTTATACATATGTCTTCTTTATATTTTATAACTTGCATGTATGAAATATTTCATAATTTTTAAAATTAAAAAACATACGAAATTTGAAAGATTTTGACTAGAAAAACAAAAAGCAGCAAAGTGCAAAGTCTTTAATAAACAAGGACAGTGACACAAACTTGGTAAGTAGTGGAGATGAAAAAAGAGATCAAAAACAGGATGAGGGGCTTCCCTGGTGACGCAGTGGTTGGGAGTCCGCCTGCCGACGCAGGGGACGCGGGTTCGTGCACCAGTCCGGGAGGATCCCGCATGCCGCGGAGCAGACGGGCCGGCGGGCTGTGGCCGCTGGGCCTGCGCGTCCGGAGCCTGTGCTCCGTGGCGGGAGGGGCCACGACAGTGTGAGGCCCGCATACCGCAAAAAAAAAAACCAGGGTGAGCTTTTTGTTCAAAGAAGACTAGTGATTAAAAACAAGGATCCAGGAGTGTATCAACACTTTCCTTCACCTCTATGACCATCCTACCTACTAGCTACATACCCAATCCCATGCTTGGAGCAGGAAAAAGCAGTAATTTCTTTACCCTTAGAAAAGGCTACAGGGAAAATGATGTCCTCGTAAAAGAGACTAGTTTCAGCTACAATATGGAAGTGGAGAGGGTGCTTTAAGAAAAAAATGGAAGAGGTAGGTGAGTCTGTTTAGAATGGATGGAGTCAAGGGGGAAGGAAAAGCAGAAAGAGTTGGGAGGAAAGGAACTTGGAGGAAAGCCGAGAGAAAACTGCATTAAGGGAATAACTTTCTGAAGATACGACGTGGCTGCATAGGTTCTAGTTTTTACATGGCAACTAAGTTTTATAAGGATGAGAACCATAACTGGAACTAAGAAATCACACCTAATCATGGTATCAGAATTGGTTGAAGGTATCTGACAATATCTCGAAGGGGATATGAGAAGGATTTACTTTGCTTCATGTGGAACAGTGGTAGGGTAATAAGTGGGCAAAGAAAATCTCCAGTCTCTCTTGGGAGCAAAGTACATTGAGGGCCTTATTCTAAAGTTAGAGAAAAGTAAGATTTAAGTTAAATTAGGACTATAAATAAAAACTTAACAGTAACACCTTTCACCTTTCTGCAACATCCAATGGAACTGGGTCTAACTTTTTGGTTTTATTTTCAAAACATGGGTTTAATTCTTTTTTTAAAAAACTAATTAATTTATATATTTATGGTTGCTTAGGTCTTTGTTGCTGCATGCAGGCTTTCTCTAGTAGTGGCGAGCGGGGGCTACTCTTTGTTGCGGTGCACGGGCTTCTCATTGCAGTGGCTTTTCTTGTTGCAGAGCACGGGTCTAGGCGCGCGGGCTTCAGTAGTTGTGGCACATGCGCTTAGCTGCTCTGTGGCATGTAGGCATGGATCAGGGCTTGAACCCGTGTCCTCTGCATTGGCAGGCAGATTCTTAACCACTGTGCCACCAGGGCAGTCCCAAAACATGGGTTTAATCTATTGCATTTGGCAGCTACTCTTTGAGTTTAAAGTTAATATTGAGTTAATGCTTAAAGACTCAAAGGAGGTCTGGAGAACACAGAAAGTGTCAAATAACTGTTTATTAGTGGCAGTAGCGACGGTACAAAGTCAATTTCTTCCTTAGCTATATTGGTCTATTGTTAAAGATCAAGCTCTTGCAAGCTAATGCTGTATCCAAAATGGCAGTCAATATGCCATTCAATTCAATACAGATGATGTCTCTTAACATACACTGAACTGTGTTTACAGAATTATCTGTTAACATCCAAAGCTGGTATGATATAGTAGACAAGAAATAGCAAAAGTTGGATTTGCATTTCTGTTCTGCCAACAACTAGATATGTAATTGGGCATCTCAGCGAGATTCTCTGAGCCTATTTCTTCATCTAGAAAACCATCCAGGACTAGTTTATTATGACGGTTAAAAACAAAAGGAGACAATACACACAAAGCAGAGAACCTGGCACAAATATTAACAAAGAAAGCAGATTAAAGAGCCCTAGATCACCTAAACACCTACCCTCAGAAATCCTACACCTCCAATTTAATGTGTCACAAGCATTTCTCTTTCAGAACTAGTCCCAATTCCCAACCTGTCACTCCCACACAAACAGAAAATGAGCTAGCTCTATCCAAAAGTCCTAGATTTGATTAGCAACTCTCACTACCTCAGGTTTATATACACATGTACAATTACATGACTTGGCCCACAACCCTAGTATACAATTACATGACTTGGCCCACAACCCTAGTATACAAAAGCAATTCTGTAACTTAGTTTCCTTTGTGGTAATAACGAATTCCATTACTAAAACTTGCTTCTCTAGGAATAATGGATTGTAAATGTAGTAGCCAATGATTTATGTGAGCACATCCTAGTATTCTTGTTAATAACCTAATGACAGTTTAAATCCATTCATACCTTAATTTGTTTTCATTTTGTATGTAACCAAATTTTTAAACACATTTTACCCACAGGTATAAAAAGTTACAGAAGGCAAGTAACCATGTTTTCTCTTTGAAATATGCATTACTATCAAACTCTGGATGTTAAGCAAATAAGTAGTGATGACTTTAAAAAATACCTTACATGCTTCCATTTTTCCTTCCCTATACACAATTTCACATATTCTGTAATATCTTCTACCTTCCTACAGAACTAGACCTATTAGGACAAGTGATTAAGACCAAAAGATAAAAAAACAAGAATATTAAGTGGTCAAATAGTAACAGCAGCTCAAGACAAGACAAACATTCTTCAGAAAAGCTGGCTGAAAAAGTTATGTTAAAGACTCCCTCTAAGAAGAATACTTATTCCCACATATAACAGAAAATAAGAAGTAAGAAGATTCTGAGAATTTTGTCTCAAGCCTTCCTAGAAACAACCTAGAATGTATCTTGTGGCTTTCAGCCCTATGAAGGGAAAGGGTAAATATATAAGAACCTGGAAGAAAGCTTTGAAGTGAGCATCCTCTTGAATGGTAGTGTTCTGATCACTTGGGAGGAGAGGGAACAGGCTCTGAAGTCTCACCCTTTCACAAATCACCTTGTTAGGATGGCCAGGTAGAGGTGCTGAATTGGCCCCGGGAGATATCTGGGAAAAAGAGGGAGAAGAAAAGGATAGTTCATGGCTAGCTGCACCAATGTGGAGAATCATGCCTATGAAGGACAGTCTGGATTTTCTAGGTATCTGATGATTTTGTTAGCAGAGACTGAAAAGAAATAAAAAATTAATCTTAAACATCAAAACAAATATAAGGATGACAAAGGTTGCCTCTGGCAATGGATCTCTCTTATAAAAACTTTCTTTAAAGGCAAAATAGCACTGCTCAAGAACGCAAAGTCCTTCCTATGTTTCCCATATAATATCTATTGATATCTTTTCTGTTGGCATTAATTCTGAAACACTAAATGACAGATAAGACTTCATGTCAAGAAAACCTGAAGTAAAAATCACTTAAGTACAGAAAGATTAGTGTCTACCTGGCGATGATTAATTTTTCATTCTCTTTTTAAGCTAACATTCCAAATGATCATGCAAGGGAAGAGAGATTTCAGAACATCTATGGCAAAATTTCTATAGTGATCCCAAGTATAGAAAACAAGATTTTCATTGTGGAGATCTCAGCTCTATTCAACACAAACCTAGCAACCTTCCTAATGAATAAAGGACAAGATCATAAGCCTCAAAGTAAATGACTGCATGTTTTAAATGCTTGACTAGATTGTGAGTTAATCCCCTTAAACTCATATGTAAGTATACTTAATCTGTAGCATTTTTGATCACAGACATCATGAGTATCACCTGTTCCACTGTGCTGTGGCGTGAACTGCCTTTGGGGGTTAAGGTTTATGTAGCCGCTTGTTCCTACACTAAAGACCATGTCTTTAAGGCTGTCTTGTTTTTAGTTTCATTGCTGCACTCATTCCCTTACATGTTAAGTGTCTATTCTGTGACAGGCACTAAAAACAAAAGATAGTTATAATTTCCTACCTTCAAGAAGTATATGCTATAAAAGAAACAAAAGCAAATCACTGTATAAAAAAGTATCTTTCGGGCTTCCCTGGTGGCGCAGTGGTTGAGAGTCCACCTGCCAATGCAGGGGACACGGGTTCATGCCCTGGTCCGGGAAGATCCCACATGCCGCGGAGCGGCTGGGCCCGTGAGCCATGGCAGTCTGAGCCTGCGCGTCCGGAGCCTGTGCTCAACAGGAGAGGCCACAACAGTGAGAGGCCCACGTACTGCAAAAAAAAAAAAAAAAAAAGTATCTTTCTGTGATAATGGTCCATACTGGTGCTTTGCAGAGGTAACTGCTAACAGTGTAGTCAAGAAACTACAAAATGTTCAGTGTAACTGGTCAGTAAGGAAGCAGCCAGAGAGGGAGGCAGAGACAGATCATAAAGTGGCATGCTAATTACATGAATAATCCTGCTATAATAACCTTCTTTAGCCCCTTTATAAATTTTTGTTTCTGGTTTGCTACGAGCCTGGTAAACAGATAAATGACCAGGCCTGTTGCTAACAGTAAAATTACTTCCAAAGACCTTCCTAGGATTGAAAGCAAAATTGAGGGCAGTAACTTTAGAATTCATTAGTACTGCTCCACAAAATGTTTTGGACATGAACTAAAGCTTTTCTCTGTACTATAAACATGAATGTGCCAATACCCTTTACCACTGTGATGAAATATAAATGACTGAATCAAGGAATATTTACTCACTGCCTCTTGTAAGCAAAGAGTTATGTTAGAAAATGAAATAAAACATGGATCCCACCCTCAAGGAGCTTATTCTAGTTTTAAAAAGAAAGATGCAAGCAGCCAACTACAGGATAATGTTTTAAATGCCATAATAAAGGCAAAAATCAGAATAGAGGTAGGAGCCCTGGGTTTATCTGAGGGCAAGAGTAGAAAATATTTCAAAGGAAGAAGTAGTTTCACATTCCTGACTCATTTAATGTAAGGAGTGCTTTTACTACTTTAAAGCAGTTCTCTCCTCTCTCAAAATGGTCTCTGTTCCTTGATGTAGGCTTCATATTCTTTCTGCAATCTTAAGCTTACACTTTGCACAATAAGTACATTTGAAGAGTGTTTTAACAAGGCCATCTACCTTCAACTATCATACTTAAAGCAGTCTCACAAACTGCTAGTACAAGAGCTGGCTGGGAAAACAGATTTCAGTAATACGTGTAAAAAACTGGCAAACCCTGGTCCTTGCAGGGGGAAGCGGGGTGGGGGGGGGAGTAGGGGGAGAGAAGGGAAGAAAGAATTCTAAGATGGTCTCCAAGATTCCCACCTCTGGTGTATATCTCCTGTATAATCCATCCCTCCCTGGTGTGTGGGTAGGACTGTAAATATGGTGAATTTCATTCCCATGATTAGGTTAAATTATATGACCTAAATTACACAAACCCTTTCACAGAGGTGAAGGGATTTTCAAATATAATTAAGATTCCAAGTCACTGAATTTTAAGTTAATCAAAGGGGAGATTACCCTGGGTAGGCCTGACTTAATGAGAGAAAGCTCTCAAAAGAGAAGTTGAGCCCTTCCTAAAGAGATTCTCCTGCCAACCTTATAGACTAAGCTGCTAGGTTCTGAGAAGTCATATGAAGGGGGCCATGTGGTAGACCTGAGGGCACCTAGGAACTGAGAATGGTCACCAGTTGACAGCTAGCAAGAAAATGGGGGAACCTCAGCCCTATAATCACAAGAACCACATTACACCAACAACAGTGAGCTTGGAAGAGGCCATCAAGTCTCTAATAAAAATCACAGCTCCAGCCAAATAAGACCCTGAACAGAAGACTCTACAGCTAACCCATACCAGGACTTCGATCCATGGAAACTGTGAGATAACAGATCTGTGTTTTAAGCTACTAAATTTGTGGTTATTTGTTACACACAATAGAAAACTAACATAACATACATGTACATAATAAAAACTGTTGTGCCACACTCAAGGAGTTTCTTCTCCAAAATTCTATCTGTATTAGTTTAGTTATGAAAGATGACTTTTTATCTAAGCAATACAGCAGTTTTTAAAACCTCAATCTGGTAATAGTAAACTTCATGCCAGGAACCAAACTGGGCTTTCTGATCTTTACATACTGCAAGTTAGGGTTAACCAACTTGCTTAAAGCGAAACATCTCATAAACACCAGAGCCATAATTTGAAGCCAAGTCTATCTGGCTCTAAGGTTCAGACTCAACCCACTAAACCACCTTCTAACTGAAGAATTTTAAAAGTAACATTCTTCTTTATAATCTATCTAGTTGGATTAGTAAGGAACAACTATTCCACAATGCCTATTTAAAGCTATTTTAAGCATTTAAAAATAAATTTGTTTCCTTGTAACTTGTTTCTGACTTCCACTACTTCCCTAACTCTCCCTCAGTTAAGATTACTGAGGTTATACTATATCTGAAAATCAATAGTTCTATTTTTCCCTAACCTACCAACTGCTGAGCATTACAAGGACATGGTAACTTCAGCCTTCTCTCAGGATGCACCTATATTTAAAAAGTCCTGCCATGAAAACATTCCTGAGATGGGACTGAATCTGCAACTCCCTACACATCTCATTTCTAATGTTTATTTACATATAACTATATGACTAATTCACCCAGCACAACTGTTTTCTATTTCACAAGACTAGAATTATAGAAAACAGTTTAACCTTTTAAGCAATAACACATTACTATTTTAAGGACATCTTCTGTTTAATGTGGCCTTTCCCTGTCTTGGTAACCATAATATAACCAACAATTTAACCTTTGTGTTAGAGTGTAGTATTATTGTTACTGTGGCAAATTGTTGCAGTTATTGTGTTAAAAATAACATCGGACTTAGGTCTACATATTGTCCCAGAACTTGCATCCTCCAAAATCACTTCTGATGACAGCTTCCTTCATTTACATTTTTCTCATATAAGTGAAGTAGAGGATATACAGGTGTATGATCTCTAGGCCAGTATTAAATAATGTACTTTCCACAAAATAAATTGCTCAAAAGGCCAAACAGCCTTCTCCAAAATGGCCACATTACTCTCCAGAAAAAAAATTGTTCACTGTTACAAAAGCTGCATACCATCTGCTCAAAGGCACTCAAATCATAGGCTAACAAAGGGAAAAAAAAAAACCAAAAAATGATGAGTTAGGTGCTTGGTCAATGCTGACTCGAACAAGTGCCTTACTCCTCCTCTAGGTCCAAGTCTGGGTACCTAAAAAATGAAGAGGTCGAATCCAAATTATCTAAAAATCCAAATATTCTCACTGCTTCCATGATGGCAAATATTAATCTCCTGGAAAGTAATCAAGGAGATTTCATTAACAAATTAACAGTTCGAGTAATTGATCTTTCATCTGACAAATTCTGAGATTATATTCCAAAATATGAGAAAAGCCATAAGCACAAATATGTCCATCACATTACAGCAACAATTTAAAAGGGAACTAGAAGTAACCTAAATGTTTAACAAATAAGTATTTGTTAAGTGAGATTATGGTATGTGTGCTTGGCGGACTATTATGCAGTCATTAAACCATTCAAGAACTGGTACTACTTACCGGGAAAGGATCATTACTGTCCAGCAATGGGACACTCTCTTTTTAAAATAAACTATTATTCCCATTCTTGAGTTAAGGCAAACAACAAATTGGGCCCATGTCTTTCTGGGAACAGAGCAGAACCAGGGCTGGTGAAAATAGCCGAAAGGCTCCACCCTCCTTTCTCACCCCACAGTCCAACAAATTAATGGGAAAGGGGGGAAGGGAGGCACGTGCAACTAAGGAAGTCTCTAACCATTACATGTACTGAGCAGGTGAACATAAAGGTTAGGAAAAGTTAAGATTTACACATTCTTTTAATAAATTTTTCTTTCCTTCACTTCTACAATCCAGATTTGCATGCACAAGGATTATTTTCCCCTCAAGGAAGTATGTCTAAAATCATTTTACTTACACTGGTAAAAAGTAGATTGCTCTAAACCATCTTTTCAAGATTTATCTCTTAAGAATTACATGGATTTGGAAAATATCTAGACCATGACCAGTCCAAATCAATAAAAAATTTATACATATATATACACACATACACACATCTGAAAAGATGAAGTGTGACTGAGTGCTTTGTAAGTCTTACTGAATAAAAGTCACAATTAATTCAAATACTTATTGCATTTCTACCATGTGCTAGATGCTGTGAAAACAAAAAGAAGTATTTCTTGCCCTCAAAGAGATTCAGTCTAGGGAGGGACAAATTCAACAGGAATAAATGAGGACAACAGGGTCCCCTAACATAGAGGGGAGAAGGAAAGGTGTTCAGATCTTTTAAAAACGAACATGAAAAAAAAAAAAGGAACATGAAATGACAGAAGAGCTGGGGGGAAAATAAGACTGTGAACATGGCCCCTCTTTGTCTACATGCTCAAATTTCACTCGTTAATTCATTATAGAGTTCAAGCATTTGCTTCATCTACAGATAGACAACGTGATGTTAGGAATCTAACATTTACTGAACAAATTAACTAGACTACAACTATAGAGTTCAAATATGTGTTTACAATCCATACACTCTGTCGAGAGAAAACGTAAAGCAAACTATGATTTAACCAAAGATGAACCGACATGAAAACAGATGCCTGATATATGTGGTTAGCAGGAAAACAACCAGAAAACTAGTGACTAGACCCAGACACTACACAACAATCACAGGACTAATCAAGAACTACCTTACCGGGGCTTCCCCGGTGACACAGTGGTTAAGAATCCGCCTGCCAATGCAGGGGGCACAGGTTCAAGCCCTGGTCCGGGAAGATCCCCCATGCCACGAAGCAACTAAGCCCGTGCACCACAACTACTGAGCCTGCATTCTAGAGCCTGCGAGCCACAACTATTGAGCCTGCATGCCGCAACTACTGAAGCCCGCGCGCCTAGAGCCCGTGCTCTGTAACAAGAGAAGTCACGGTAATGAGTAGCCTGTGTGTGCACCGCCAAGAAGGGTAGCCCCTGCTCGCCACAACTAGAGAAAGCCTGCACGCAGTAACGATGACCCAACACAGCCAAAAATAAATAAAATAAACAGTTTAGTGATGTAACTAAAAGCCTCATCCAAAGCAACTGCAGACACAACAGGTCTACACTCCACATTATGATGCTAACATATTCAATTATGTCTAACTGTGCCATCCTCTGTCCACCCTTGCTCAAAATTCAGGTTGCTCTAGTACAGAAAATTCTCAATATTTACTCACATTAATAACTTCCAACTTAAGTTTAGCTATAAAAATTGGATGGGTAGATAAAACTCAACAAGTACAGAAACACACTACCTTCCAGAGTCAGAGAAGATATCAGAAGTGGAGGGACCACAGAGAACATTTAAATCCAACTCTCATATTTTACAGATGAGGACTTGAGGAGCACGTGGCTAATTTGTGGCAAAATTTATTCAACTATAGCCTCTCAAGGCTACCAAGTCTTTTAGAAACAAGCCTTACAAAAAATTACAAATATCAACTTAAAATTGAACCCCTATAATGAATAGATTTAAGGTTTAATAGGTTTTCAAGTGAAATATACTATACCAATACGTTTATGAGCCAGCAAGAGCTGGAGTACATTAAATGATACAATTCCTACTTTAAAATCCAGTTAGTAATTTTCATCTATTTACTGCAAGTATTGAATACATGCCAGCTGCAATGTAACTGATCTGACCCCTGTATTTGGTCTTGTATTGTTACTCCTATAGAAATCCAATTTCTTCCAATGGAAGACAGAAACAATTTTACTTTGATCCCAACTGTCCCTAGATCCTCATTAAGTTTTGATTTCTTAAGAACTGAGAGAATGGCTTTTTAAAAAAACTTTAGACTAGTTACCAGGGCTGCTACCTACTTAAAGGAATTTTGCGGTAATTGTGTTAACAACAGTACCTGCAATCGAGGCCAAATAGTATCCAAAAAGGCCTGCAATTCTAAGGTAATAAACGACTGTGAATGATTTGCATACTTAAATTTTCGTATATTAAGTGCGCCTCGTAAGAAAAGAAAAAAGGCAATTCAATATTACATTATTCGTTTCTATTTACGGTGCAAGAACTAACATACCCAACTTTTAATGTTAATAGTATACATCATTTTTGCAGCATAAAGAAAAAACAAGGTCTTACAAGTCCTACACACGTAAACGAAAACTTTACTCTCTTTGGCCCTCAATACTTTGAAAAACTCTCGGCTCAAAACCAACCTCTTCCATTCTTCAGCCCTGAAAGGAAGAATTCCCAACCCGAGAACAAAACGCAGCCTGTTCAGAAACCCGCGGCGTCACAAGGACGGAGACAGGACCCTTCTGACTGGGTTCTGCGTTGTCCTGAGTGACATCATTTTACCTGCGCCTGGGCAAAAAGGGAGGGAGCGAAAGAGCGAGGCCATCTGCCAGACGCGGCGGGCCGGCGCTCCCGAGGGCTGTGCCCGCACCTCCTCGCCGCTGCCTCGGGAACAAAGAGCGCCGGGCGGCCCGGCCGCGCCCCGCTGAACACCAAGCAACCTCATCTCTAGCGCGGCCCCGCAGGCTCCCAACGGCCCAAGGCTCGGCCCGTCCCGCCCTCGTGCGGGAACCAACGGCTGCGGCAGCCAGTACCTGCAAAGGAAGGCTCCGCCCTGCGGGGCTACTCCCGCGGCTCCTCGCTGGGCCACCGCCTCCTATTGTGACCGCTCGTCCAGCCAGCGGCCAGCTCGCCAGATCCTCTGTTCCCGGGCCTTCTCAACCCTGGAACCCGGGCTCCGACCGACGCGCTATCACGGCGCTTCCTTCCTCCCGGCACCATCACACGGGCCGCGCCAAGAAACGACGGCTGCACGCCCAGAGCTGACAAAAGTCGGCTAACGCCTCGGGGGCTCCATCCTCTCGGCCCCCGCGCCCTAACCGCCCCGGCCGCCGCACGACCCCGCACCGCTGCACGAGGGGGCCCCGCCCCGCTGCGCCCCTCCCCGGTGCTCGCTGACCGGACGCGCCGGCGCAGTACCCTGCGCTGCGCGCGCAAGCGACGCCCCCCACCGCTAGGCCGCAAGATGCGCGAGCACGCGGCCCTCCCACTTCTCGGGTCTGGGTCGCTCCCCCCCCCCCCCCCCCCCCCCCCTGAACAAACCTCGCGATCCCAGGGCGCGAGACCGCCAGTCGCTCCGCCCCTTTCCCCCTCGGCTTATCTCCGCGCGCGGATCCCCTTTGTTTCCACCCGCGGAGGGAGTGGCGCGCGTCCAGGCGCGCGACTCGGACTAGTTCCGGCAACAGAGCCGTCGCGCCGCACCCCTGCGCAGCCCCGCCCCTCCCCGCCCCTCGCGCCTGGCGCCCGGAAAGGCTGCCGCTATGCCGGGCCGCGGGCGGGCCGAGCCTACCAGTTCTATATATTTCTCCCCAAGTGTTGCTGCAAGTCCGTGCGTACCGCCTCCAAAACTCAGCCATCAAACAGTAATTAACCTCACTCAAATTCCCAATATAGTATGTATTCATGTGGCCCAAATGTTAGGAATTTTTATTGACGTAGAGAGAGGTGATTTGGCCAAGGTGTCTTTGGCCAAGGTGTCTCAATGGAGAGTCAGGTTCAAACCCAACTTGTACTACTGTAAGGCTCAATTAAACAGTTATTCATATTGTGCTGAGGACAGGAAATGAGATAGGTACGAAGACCGAAGCTGGCATGGTGCCTGTCCTAATCACGTTCGAGATCTAAAAGAGGGAGTAAGATCTTCCATAAAAGCGCAATAAATACAAGGGCAAAATAGTTTAAATGGTATCGGAGGAAAAGAGGGCAGTCAAGGGGACAGTATCGAAGAAGTGGGTTTTAAGCAGATAGGAATTATGTCTTCAAGGATGGTGATCATATTTCAGTCAAATCATCAAAAGCCCAGGTTCTGGTTCTTTTGGCATTACTTAAACCAGTCTCCTTCCTGCTGTGGGCCTCAGCTGCCTCCTGTAGAAAATTAGGGAACCAGACTAAAATGATGTTCCAGGACCCTCTGAACCTCTATGCATTGATATGAATAACACGGAAGGGTAATTATTTGTGAACATCTGTCTCCCATATCACACTGGGCGACCTGTTTTGACTCTCTAACCCTAAGGTCTAAACCTACAGCCTGAAATACAACAGCAGGTGCTTAGCAACTGCTGAATTCAAAGTTCCAGCAATAACATCACAGGTTTTTACAACTCCTGGACAAAGAGAGGCTAGAATGAGATAACTGGCCCCCATGAACAAGTCCCCTCCCCCAGCCCCACACCCCCATATGTAGCCCAGTTATCTAGCTGACTGTTCTCCCAAAGCCCTCTCTGGCTAGTCTTCCAAAGCAGCCAATTTGGAGATGATTACATCCAAACTTTTAAGGTTCCCCCCCCCCATTTCACAGTACAGAGTCATAAATCCCAACCACACCTTTAGGTGCATCCAATGTAATCCACTTCTAACATCTGGATCCCCCATAATACCCCCTTTACTGCTGTGGATTCACCTAGCATTACAGATCTTCCAACAGAATCTCAGCTATACAAGCTTCCTTACATAATACAGACCACCCTGAAACAGCTTTTCTTGTTTACTTGGGCATGGGCTATGTAATGAGAGGGGGAAATAGAGACAAAAATTGGGAACAGGGAGGGAAATTACCATTTGGAAGCTGTCCAATCCTAAGAGTCAGGTTCCTCAAGTGCTGAATTTCAGCAGCAAATATCTATTACAGTCCTCCAGGGTTCCTAACCCTTAAGCTTATGTGAATTCCCCCTGGGCTTCAGCCAATCCTTTGTCAGGCACTCTTTGAGAACCCTTCTCAAATGGCTGAGATCTTAGTTAACTGGGATCTGAAGGCTTCACCTAAGAAGTCTGTCTATATGTAAACAATGCTCCCACACCTCAAGGTTGAATCGTTGGAAATTCGTACTGCAATTTCTTTTCTAGTTGATTTTCTTAACCAGAAAATCTGGTACCCTGCTAATAAACACCTGATGAGTGGGTTATGTTTTAAGGTGGGCCACTGACCACCTAATGTGGCAGGAAGTAAATTATGCCAGAGCAGTGGCTCAACCCCAGTCCACCTAAAATTCTACTTGGTGTCGGTCCAAAAAGGTGGGAAGCCTTGTTGGAGAGGTAGCCAATGGATCTTTCTGCAATGATGGAAATGTTCAACATCTGCAGCATCCAAAAGGTAGCCATTAGCTACATACATATGGCTACTGAGTGAGCACCTAAAATGGGGCTAGTGCAACTAATGCATTAACCAGGATTGTTTAAATAGTCACATGTGGCTAGGGGACAGTACAGCACTTGTGCGAAAAGTAGTTGCTTGTAGCAAGAACTTTTGAGAATTCTGACTCCAAGACTGCCCTTTAAAATTCGTTTTCATGACAGAAATGAAAACTGTGAATGCCTACTAAAAACTTCTTCCTGGGGTACCTAAGTCATTTAAGTCCCCTCAACTTCTAAAATAAAAATATACCAGTATGTTGCTTACCAAAGAGGAAAATATTGCAGTTCCTTCAAATGTATCTGGTCACTGGGATTGTCTACCCTGGTGCCCTACCAGTCTAACACATGGGAATGACAGCGGAGATTTTTTTATTGGGCAGCATGGGATCCAGAGATAAATTAGGTGGTATTGATATCTTTACAATATTGAATCTTCAATCTGTAAACAGGTAAGATGAACCCTTCTATTTACCGGAGTTGTTGATTTTTTCAATAATGCTTCACAGTTTTCTGTAGAGGTCTTGCACATTTGTTCTAGGGTCTATTCTAGGTTTTATATATAATTATTAATTCTAATAGTTTTGTTAATTTTTTTTCAGTTTTCTACATATACAGTCCTGTTGGCAGAAAATGACTGTTCAATTTCTTTCTTTCCAACGTGGTTTCCTCGTCTGCACTTGCTAGGACCTCCAGTTCAATGCTAAATAGATACAGTGAGAGCATGCATCTTCATCTTATTCCAAAACTGGAAAGCTGGGCTTCCCTGGTGGCGCAGTGGTTGAGAGTCTGCCTGCCGATGCAGGGGACACAGGTTCGTGCCCCGGTCCGGGAAGATCCCACATGCTGCGGAATGGCTGGGCCCATGAGCCATGGCCGCTGAGCCTGCGCGTCTGGAGCCCTCAACGGGAAAGGCCACAATAGTGAGAGGCCTGCATACAGCAAAAACAAACAAACAAAAAAACTGGAAAGCTTCCAACATTTCACCATTAAGTATGATGTTGGCCGTAGGTTTTTTGTAGATTCCTTTAGCAAATCAAGGGAGTTCTTTCTTATTTCAAAGTTGTTAAAAGTATCATAAAATGGATATTTAATTTCATCAAAATTTTCTGTATATGAGATAATCATGGATTTTCTGTTACTGGGTGAATTACCTCAATTGTTTTTTGGAGGTTAAACCAATTTTACATTCCTAATAAAATCATGTCATACGGCACTACTCTTTTTATATATTGTTGGATTTGGTTTGCTAATATTTTGCTTAGAATTTTTACATCTGTGTTCTTAAGTAAGATTAGCTGTTATTTTCCATTTTTTGTAATGTCCTTATCAAGTTTTGTTACAGATATTATGCTAGCCTCAGAAAATGAATCACAGAGTATTCTCTCTCTTTCTATTCTCTACAAGAGTTTCTATAAGATTGGTGTTATGCCTCCTTTAAATGTTTGGTAGAATTTGCTGGTTAGCTATCTGAACTTGGAATTAGATTTCTTTAGTAGTTATGGATTTCTTGTCAGATTTTGTCTTTTCCTTATTTCTTTTCTTCCTTTTTTTTTTTTTTTTTTGGCCACACCGAGCAGCATGCGAGATCTCAGTTCCCCGACAAGGGATCGAACCCATGCCCCCTGCATTGGAAGCATGGAGTCTTAACCAATTAGACTACCAGGGAAGTCCCTTTTCCTTATTTCTAACAAAAGAAAAACAATTATAATCTTAGGACATATATAAGGAAGATCTCATTCTGAAACTCACAGGCAACAAGAGAAAAAAATAGATAAATTGGATTACTTCAAAATGAAAAGGCAACCTACGGAATAGAAAATATTTCCAAATCATGTCTGATAAGAGGTTAATATCCAGAATATATAAAGAACTACAACCAAACAAAATCCAAAACCTGATTATAAAATGGGCAAAGCACGGAAATAGACACTTCTCCAAAGACGTACAAATGTCCAGTAAGCACATGAAAATATGTTCAACATCACTAGTCAGGAGGGAAATGCAAATCAAAACCACAATGATACTACCTCACACTCATTAGGATGGCTACTATTAAACAAAACAAAAACAGAAAACAACAAGTGGTGACAAGGATGTGGAAAAACTGGAATCCTTGTGCACTTCTGATGGGAATGTAAAATGGTGCAGTCACTTTGGAAAACAAAACAGTGGTTCCTCAAAACATTAAAAATAGAAAAAAAAGAAAGAAAGAAAGAAAGAAAGAAAGAAAGAAAGAAATGATCTAACAAGTCCACTTCTAGGCATATACCCAAAAGAGTTGAAAGCAGGGTCTAAAAGAGATATTTGTGCACCTATGTTCCAGCAGCATTATTCACAATAGCCAAAACGTGGAAGCAACCCAAGTGGCCATCCATGGATGAATAAGCAAAATGTATTATACACATACAATGGAATATTATTCAGCCTTTAAAGGGAAGGAAGTTCTGAGGCATGCTACAACATGGATGAACTTTGACAACATTATGCTAAGTCAGTCACAAAAAGACATTATATGACTTCACTTGTATGAGATACATAGAGCACTCAAATTCAGAGACAGAAAGTAAAGGGCGACTGCCAAGGGTTGGGGGGAGAAGAGAGTGAATTATTGTTTAACGGATATAGTTTCCATTTTGCAACATAAAAGAGTTCTACAGGTTGGTTGTACGATGTGAATGTACTTATTAACACTACTGAACTGTACACCTAAAACTGGTTAAGATGGTAAATTTTATATTGCAGATTTTACCACAATTTTTAAAAATTCTTATCACAATAGGAAAAGGGATATTTAAAAAAATATAACATCACTCCTTTGCTTAAAACCTTCCAAAAGGCTTCCATAATACACAGAATTGAAACTTCTTTCCCTGGCTTACCAAGATCCACTTGATCTAGTCTGTGCCTACCCCTTCAACCTCATCTCATACCACCACTTCCACCCTCATCCACCTTGCTTGTGCACAACAGCTTTCCTTCTGTTTGTTTCAATTTCTAGCCTTATGGCCTTTGCACTAGATGTTTCCTCTCCCTAGCATGTTCTCCTATGGTCCAGATTTTCTCGATTTGTTCTTTTCCATCTGTCAGATCTTAGCTTAAGTGTCATCTTCTTAAAGGCCTTCCCTAACACCTAATCTAGAGTAGCCAACTGCCCAATTACTTGCACAGTACTTAAGAGTGTCTGATTATTTACTGGTTTACATATACAGTTCATTTTCTGTCCCATCCACAAAAAATAAGCACCCAAAGAACAAGGACCTTCTTTGTCAGTCTTTTCACCATGGTACTCTGGTGACTCAATTATCCCTGGCACATAGTAGGCACTTATAAATATTTGCTGAATGAATAAATGCACAATTTTTAAAAAATGACCTAAAGCTCCACAATTGAAGACAAGTTAAATAAATTACCATGTACCCTTATGGTGGAACATTATGTAGACATTTTAACTGATGTTTAATGTATATATAATGTGCAGATTATATTTTTCAATATGGCCATGATACGTTCTCCCATCCTTCATTCTCTTCTTATTATGTAGACATTCCTCCCCAGTGGTAGGATTGATGCTCCCTCCTCTTGAATTTGGGCAGGCCTGTAACTATGGTGGAAGTGAAGCTTTGTGACTTCTGAAGTTAGGTCATAAAAGGCCATACAGCACCTGTGTGGTCCTCTTGGGACAGTCACTCTTAGAATCAAAGCTGCCATACTGTGAGGAAGCCCATGCTACATATAGGTGCTCAGGCTGAGGGCCCCAGTTGAAGTCCCAGCTAACAACCAGCATCAACCATCAGACATGTGAGTGAAGACATCGAGATGACTCCAACCTTAGCCACCATCTGACTGCAACTGCATGAGAAATTCCAAGCAAGAGCCCACCTAGCTGAGCACAGGAAACCCCAGAACCATGAAAGATACCAAAAGATATGCTTTGCACCACTGAGTTTTAGGATAATTAATTACACAGCCATAAATAATCAGTGCTTTAGTTTTGTTTTAACCATGCAGAGAATGCAAAGAAAAATTTGAAGAAAAAAAATGTATGTTAAGAGTGTTATCTATTGAAAGATGGTATGTTTATTTATGACATATTCTATTTCCCCACATTTCCCTAATGGAACACATGTAACGATATAATACGAGGCATATGGACTTCCCTGGTGGTCCAGTGGTTAAGAATCCACCTGCCAATGCAGGGGACAGAGGTTCGAGCCCTGCTCCAGGAAGATCGCACATGCCGCAGAGCAACTAAGCCTGTGTGCCACAACTACTGAGCCTGCGCTCTAGAACCCGCGAGCCACAACTACTGCAGCCCTCATGCCTAGAGCCTGTGCTCCACAACAAAGAGAAGCCACCGCAATGAGAAGCACGACGAAGAGTAGCTCCCGCTCACCGCAACTAGAGAAAGCCCGCGTGCAGCAACGAAGACCCAACGCAGCAAGCAAGCAAGCAATAAATAAATACATAAAATAATAATACGAGGCATAGGGAGATTTTTAAGCACAAGGGGCAAGAACAATAAAAGGACCTTTAACTGACATTTTTTAACTGACCAGAGAAGATTTAGGAATGGCCAATAAACATATAAAAAGATACTCAGCATAGTCACTAGAGAAATGCAAATTAAAACCACAATAAGATGCCACTTCACACTCACTACAGTGGCTATAATTTAAAAGACAACCAGAGGCTTCCCTGGTGGCACAGTGGTTAAGAATCCACTGGCTAATGCAGGGGACACGGGTTCGAGCCCTGGTCCGGGAAGATCCCACATGCCACAGAGCAACTAAGCCTGTGTGCCACAACTACTAAGCCTGCACTCTAGAGCCCGCGAGCCACAACTACTGAGCCCGTGTGCCACAACTACTGAAGCCCACGTGCCTAGAGCCCGCGCTCCGCAACAAGAGAAGCCACCGCAATGAGAAGCCCGTGCACCGCAACAAAGAGTAGCCCCCGCTCGCTGCAACTAGAGAAAGCCACACACAGCAATGAAGAACCAAAGCAGCAATCAATCAATCAATCAATTTATAAAAGACAACCAGGAAAAAAGTATTGGCAAGTATGTGAAGAAATTGGAACCCTCACTTGGAATGCAAAATGGTACAGCCACTATGGAAAAGTCTGGCAGATCCTCAAATTGTTAAAATCATGTGAAAACAAAAACACACTCACAGGCAAATGTTCACAGCAGTGTTATTCACAATAACCAGAGCATGGAAACAAATATCCACTAACTGGGGAATTGATAAACAAAATGTGCTAGATCCACACAATGGAATATTATCCACCCATAAAAAGGAATGAAGTACTGATTTATGCTACAACATAGACAAACCCATGAAATCATCATCCTAAGTGAGAGAAGCCAGACACAAAAGGCCACATATTGTGTGATTCCATTTATATGAAATGTGCAGAATAGGCAAATCCATAGAGACAGAAAGATTAGTGGTTGCCAGGAACTGGCGGGAAGGAATAATGGGGAGTGCTTGTTAATGGGTATAGGTTTTTTGCGGGGTGGTGGTGGTAAGTTTTCTAAAATTAGATAGTAGAGATAGATGAACAACTCTTTGAATATACTAAAAACCACTGTTTGAAAAGATGAAAAATATTTTACACAAATATAACTTTAAAAAATCCGGTTAATACTAAAATTCCAATTGCTGTTACTTCTGGGGAGAGGGATTGAAGGTAGTGCTGCATATCTTTTTACAATCAACATGTAATTTTTAAAAAAAACTAAAAACTTAAAAAATTAAGATAAAAGGAAGTATACAGTCATGGAAGAAAAACCAGTATAGCACATTTCCCATCTTTCTGAAAGCAGTCTGTGTGCGAATACCTGTACACAAATCAGATTGGTACCGTCTTCCATGACAAAGGGACTGAAGGCTAGCAAAAGGAAGTTTTGTCCAGAAAAGACTTCTACTGAGGAGCCATTCACATGCAGTTTAGAAAGAACTCTCCATTTCCCTCTCTCAAATGGCCAGACTTCCCAGAAGTATTACCAGGCCACTATGAAAGAGTGTACCATTGAGGCTACAAATTAATTTATCTCACCTGAAGGAATAGTCTCCTCTTATCATATTGTTCAATGTTTTATCTCATTCTCAGGACAGACCTATTCCCCCATGTCAAGCTTGTTCTCACTGTGAAGATGACTACTTAATAATCCCAAGGTGACATTAGCTGATTTAGGTTAACTTCAATATCTAAGTGAAACATAAATACGCTATCACAATCACATTTTTGTGTTATTCTTTATACTTTTAAACTGCTTCTACATAACCATCACATTTGATCAGTGCAATACAGCAACACACAATGTGAGGGTTCTTAGAAAGAAGCACAGATTTCTGAGTATGAATCAGGGCAGGGGTGTCAGGTTAGAGAAGCCTGGAGTAACAAATAGTCATGAATCACAATGGAGGCCAAAAGGAGCTGGGCAAGAAAAAACTGACAGGCAAAGATTACCTGCCAAGTGACTTGGTTCACTGTGATTCTCCAGGGCCTTCTCCACTTGAAGATATTTTCCCCTGAGCATGTCAGAGTTGAGTGGGTAAAGCTACATTAGGAACAGATTTCTTCAGATGGTCAAGTACAGACTCTGGAATTAGGTAGCTTGTGTTTGAATCACAGTTTTACTACTTACTAACTGGGTAACCTTGGGGAAACTACTTAATCGATGTCTCACATTCCTCACCTACAAATGGGGATAAAACAACCCCTATTTCAAAGGGTGTTTAGAAGGTAATCTTCTCCCAATACTCCTATATCCCTTACCTGATTTATTATTCTTCATAACACAAATGAACTAACAGTATCTTTATTTATGTCTTACCATCTCCCTAACCCACCTACAGAGAGCAAGTTCCATAAGAGTAAAGATTCCTGTTTGTTTTGTTCAATACACTGTCCCCAATGCCTAGAACAATGCTTAGTTCATAGTAGGTACTCAAATATTGATATATAATAAGTGTTTGCTACCTGGAAATTATAGGGTATGACATTGTGAATGAATATAAAAATATTGCTGGAGGGCTTTGTGTCAATTGCTATGCCCAATATAAACTGAACATGAGAGTATGTAACTCACAGGAGTTAACAGTAAACCTCAGAGCTGGAAACAGCTCCTTCCCACACTGTAGTGACAAGCCGATGTACAGCAGCAGAGAAACTTAAGTTGGAAAACAAGCCAAACCATGGAATTTGGGGGCTTGCCACCACTTCCAAGGTTGTAGAATGGAGGTCCGACAAATGGACTGGCCCTTTTTCTCCTTGGTTCCACCCACATCACACATGAATTAGTTAAAATTCAGACAATGTTTAAGAAAAATCAACTTTTGTTCCCAAATCTGAGAAATGGACCATGCCTGAAAGCTAACTGAGGATAATAAGCAAAGTATCAATATGTGTTTTGACAATGTGTTCAGAATAGCTAGACAATTACTTTACATGGCTTGTATCAGGGACAGAAGATGTGATCTAGCTGCAGCACTCCAGGGTGACTCCTGAACAAGTCTCTTCTCCCACTGGGGTCACAGCTTGCAAGTTTATTTTAAAAAGAGGGTTGAATTAGCTGTGCTCTATAATCCCTTCAATTCTCAAAGAGAGAGAGAGAGAGAGAGAGAGAGAGAGCGCACACATACCTATCCAAGTGGCATATATCAGGCAGCAGGTTTTGTTGCTGCTTTTGCAAAACCAATACCCATTTATTATAGAAAGAAAGAAGTCAGAAGCTGCTACAAACACAGAGATCTGATTCTTGTCCTATCCACCACTCTCCTCCCCAGAATGATGTCTAATGATCCTATTCAAAGCTGTCTGTAACATCCAACTCATGGTGGTCCTCATCCCACTTATTCTGCTGTACGTTTCTTTAATCCATTGTGCTTATTGTAGCATACTATATTACTTATGTGTTATGTTTATTTTTTTTGTCTGCCTCCCCCAGTTAGACTGCACTCATGAAAAAACAACAATCTTTGTTTTGTATCCTGATATATTCCCTAAGTGCCAAGAAACACAGCTGCCTATCAACAAATATTATTTGCTGACTGAATCAGTTGAATCAATTATAAATATAGTCAAGAGACCCTAATCCATTCTCTCCATTTCCCTCTGGTAAACCATCATAAATATATGCATGGTAGGCAGGAGAGGAGAGCAGTCTCTGACAGTTCTTTGATCTGCTAATCAAGTGACAAAAATCCCTAAAATTTCTCTGCCCTCCCCCCATGTATTTCAGGAAAGATCCCATCCTAAAAGCACAAGATGAGTCATACAAAGATTCAGAAATTAGGAGGAAAACCATTTTAAAGTAGATAAAAAGTATCTGACAGAAATGGACAGAAATCTTGTCTCTTGACTCTAAACCTGGAGACAGAACAGAGAATAGTCTGGCTTCTCCACTGTAAATGAACAATGGATAGAGGCATATTATACCTAGCTGCGGAAAGAAATTTTAACCCCCAAACATCTTTACAATGATGTAACACAATTCTTTGTAATATTACTGACCAAAAGTGATTTTGCCTTTTCTATCAGTCTTATTTTCAAATGCTCGTCTAAAATCTGTGGTATACTGAATTTTAGGGAGCTAACTATATAGTCTAGAAGTCTTTTTCAGTGGCTTGCTTCTAAAAGAAGTTAAAAGTTAAACCCATGCCTCTGGATTATTATCATAATAAGAGAGAATCTGGAATACTAAAATCATACCACTCTCTCTGTAAACAGACTGAAATCTGACTGAGCAAAGCTCACAAAGACAGAGAGAGCAACACACAGAACAAAAAGGCCATCTGGAAAATCCCAATGATCAACCAACATCTTGATCAAGCTCCAACAGGATGAGGGAGGAGGATCTTGATTACAACAGTGCAGAAAAACAGCACTTGGATTGGTCTGCCTGGGGAAACTACCAGGGGGCTGATACATTCCTGCATACAAGACACAGGAAATGGGCGGGAGACCACTGGAAACTGATGATGGAAAAGACTAAATTTAAGCCCATCCAATATCAGCAGCCAGAGGTTCCAAACACCAAGCCCACATTAGTATCTACTTCAAGGGCTGGCCCATCAAGGGTGCTGATGAGCACTGGAAAGCCCCCAAAGACCAGTTTCTTTAGAGATAAAAAGAACAGAAGCAAAATACCAAAAGTCTGGACCTGATTTAAAAAATAAAAAAGGCCCAAAGCAGGATTCTTTTGCATGAATCAGACAGGTTCCACCGTCATTCCTCAACATTTAAATTGGGCTTTAGAAACAGCCAAAAAAAAAAAAGTAAGCATGAGAATAAGCCATAATACAATCAACTACAAAACAAACCAAATTGGAATGTCTGAGATATTTCAAATTGAAAACAGACACAAATTGCTGAAATAGTTATCAGCTTTGGGAGCACCTGTTCATATATTAAGATAATCCATCCAGGCTGTGCAGGAAAAGAAGAAGCGCAGTGACAGAGACAAGAATGGGGGTAAGGAAATGCGTTATCAGGAGTCCAGCCCACCTCCTGGGAATTATCTGCAAGTTTTCTGGAGCAGTCTAGTGAGCTGGCACACAAACCAGCAAGGCTCTCTGCATCTCAACATTGTGCCCCCCAAGTCACACTCTTCTGCCCCTACGACCAGTTACGCAAGTGAATCCAGTGATGTAAGGGCAGCATGCATTTTCACCATTGTAGACATCAACACGGACCTCACCTTGTCACTGTCATCATGACAAATGTGGTCGTGATGGATGGACTGGCACTGAAAAGAAGCACCAACACTACCTACAAGAGAAAGGGAGGAAAAGTTAAGATGCAGTAATTCCTTGTATTTAAACGGCTTTACCAGTTAAAAGTGCCTTTATATCCATCATCCCATCTAATCCTCAACAATACTCGGAAATAGGCAGGATAGGGGTTGTTATTCATGCAGTTTGAGCAAAACAAAACACAGAGAGGCTGACTTGCACAACAGAGCAGTCAGTGAAGTTGCAGGTCTGAAACCAGAACCCCATTATTCAAACCCCTAATTCACCACTTTCTACTACACTAAGTGGTTAGTTTTCAGAGTAAGGCCACCTAAGTAAGCACAACAGCCTTCAATAAGGCAAACTTCTATTTAGAAAAAAGTATACTGCTTTTCAGACTACACAGTTTCTTTGAGAAAAAAATTGACCCTATAAATTTTCAGCATACAAATAACACAATCTAATACACAATCGTAAGATTATAAATAGGTTTTTATTACTTTAAAAAATACATTTTTAATATACACAACCATTTGTTAATTTGAAGAACTATCTCCTAATAACTGCTCTATGACAACAGTGACATTTCTAACCAATAGGAAAACAAATGACATTTAAAAAATAATCTTGGAGTAAGAAAAACCTTCTGAAAGATGATACTAAAACAAGAAGGTATAAATGAAAAATCAGCATGCATGACTGTGGACCAAAGATGAGCAAAACCCGTTCTCCCAATGTATGAGAATTCAACCTTGGGTTAATCCCTGTTAACCTGATTAAACAGCATACCACCTATGTTACCTGGCAACATTTCTTAAGATAGAAATTAAATTGCATCTGGACTGGAAGTACCATAGCCACTTAGTAGGAAGCCACGTTCTTTAACTTCTCTGAGTATGGTGACATGTTACCTAATTAGGCATGTCCTGGCAAAAGACCCTGGAAACTATGCCCATGGAGTTCTCTGCACCACACAATGTGGATCTCATCTCTTTGAACCTAAGCTGTGAGAAGAGCACTTCAGACCTAAGCTGTGAGAAGATCACTTCAGAAAGAATGAACTGCTGCAAGGACTCCCACTGTCTTACTGATAAGTTATAGCTTCTGTCCTATATTCTTCTGAATAAATGTTGCCAAGTGAGACCTATGGTGGTTTTACCAGTCTGAATGTGCAAATGTTTAGTTGAACCTAAGAAAACATCCCCCTGTCACTCCTGCGGACATTACACTGACAAATAAAATTATAAAATTTACAATGCCATCAAATCAGATGTCCAATTATTCTATATGCTTGAGAAAGAATGCTGCCAACTAAACTTTGACACATTTTCTTAATAATAAAAATTTTGGTTTTACACTTATTGAAATAACTCTTTTAGACTTTAAAGGCAGATTTTTATCATATATTACTCTTATGCATTCATAAAAAGAAAATGAGAAAATAACTGGTTATAACAGAGAAAATTATTAAAAACTACAAAGGATAAGTAGTCCTAGGGGAATTCCCTGCAGGTCCAGTGGTTAGGACTCTGCGCTTTCTTCCACTGCCGGGAGCCCAGGTTCAATCCCTAGTCAGTGAACTAAGATCCTACAAGGCTCGCAGCATGGCCAAAAAAAAAAAACAATAGTCCTTACTAGATAACTTTACCAGATAATTTCTTCAAATGTACAGAATCAATAATCCCAGTGACAGTGACTATTCCTAACTTCCCAATATAAACTGTTGTTTCCCAACTCATTTTATATAACATTGATTATAAAATATAAAAAGGATCAAAATAAGAAAACAACCTCACTGAAACACAGGAATAAAAATACTAAATAAAGTTGTAGCATACAGTATATGTGTGTGTGTATGTGTGTGTGTATATATATATATATATATATATATACACAGCATACTGACAGCATATGTAATATAGTGTGTCACTATAATCTACTCAGCCTGATTCCTTAACTAATTCAATAAAAGAAAATTTATCAACAAAGTATTAGCATAAAAAAAAATTTTTAAAAGTTTGATCACATCAAAAGATCTTTCTAATTTCTATTTCTCAGAAATATTAATAAGCTTAACAAGTTTTTGCCACTGGATGACAATTCTGGGAAGAATGAGATGGCGGAAGGTACAGGTGCCGAAAAGTTACAATTATGGATAAGAATAATATAAACCATAGAGTTCCCACTGGTACTGATAACAGTTAACATCATTTAACATATTCAACAACCATAATTTGGAAGAAAGAATATATATACGACAATGTCCCCAAATACTAAAATCTCCTGGGATAGTAGAATGACAAATCTAATCACAACATAAACTATTCTGTCAAAAATTTGGTAGGTGAGAGCTTCCCTGGTGGCACAGTGGTTAAGAATCCGCCTGCCAATATGCAGAGGACATGGGTTCGAGCCCTGGTCCGGGAAGATCCCACATGCCACCGAACAACTAAGTTCATGCGCCACAACTACTAAGCCTGCACTCTAGAGCCTGCGAGCCACAACTACTGAGCCCAAGTGCCACAACTACTGAAGCCCGTGCTCTGTAACAAGAGAAGCCACCGCAATGAGAAGCCCACGCACCGCAACGAAGAGTAGCCCCCGCTGGGCGCAACTAGAGAAAGTCCACGTGCAGCAACGAAGACCTAATGCAGCCAAAAATAAAAATAAAATAATTTTTTTAAAAATCTGAATTATAGGGGCTTCCCTGGTGGCACAGTGGTTGAGAGTCCGCCTGCCGATGCAGGGGACACAGGTTCGTGCCCTGGTCTGGGAAGATCCCACATGCCGTGGAGCGGCTAGGCCTGTGAGCCATGGCTGCTGAGCCTGCGCGTCCGGACCGTGTGCTGCACAACGCGAGAGGCCACAACAGTGAGAGGCCCTCATACCGCCAAAAAAAAAAAAAAACTTTATTATTAAAAAAAAAATTCAGTAGATGAGTTTCAAGGAGTTAGTAAAAATTATACTTTCAGTCTCCTATTAGTCTAATATCATGTAATACTAAAGTTAGACTGGTGAAAAGAACCCTAAGAACTGATGATTATAAGCATACATTTAGATACCTTTCAAAGAGGTACCAAAACAGACATTTATCTTACTCTTATGCAAAACCGCTGTATTTAACGTATCATGTTATGTGTGTTTCTCTTGGACACAATGTAAGAAAAATGAAACTTTGTTAGAAATAGTTCACATAATACCATCTAATAACTATGAGGGAGACCACCATTTGGGACCATTGTCAAAAACTTGGACTCCATGTAGTTGGAAAGATGAAGGTTGAGATACATTATTTAGCAACTTAAAAATCTCTTCCAAAAGAGAGTATTAAAAATAAGTGAATAGACATCCACATACAAAAGAAAGAACCTAGACACTAACCATACACCTTTCACAAAAATTAACTCAGAATGGATCATAGACCTAAATGTAAAACACAAAACTCTAAAACTTCTAGAAGATAACAAGAAAAAATCTAAGTGACCTTGGCTTGACACCAAAGCATAATCCATCAAGAAAAAAATGGTAAAATGGACTTCAATAAAATTAAAAACTTCTGCTCTGTGAAAGACACTTAAGAAAATGAAAAGACAACGCCACATGCTGCTAGAAAATATCTGCAAAATGTGTATCTAATAAAGGACTGATAACCAAAAGTATTCAAAGAACTCTTAAAATTCAACAGTAATGGAAATTCCCTGGTGGTCCAGTGGTTAGGACTCCGTGCTTTCACAACGGGACCCTGGTTTGACCCCTTGGGGAACTAAGATCCCACAAGCTGTGTAGCCAAAAAAAAAAAAAAAACCGAAAAACAAAACTCAACAGGAAGAAAATAGAACCCAATTTTTAAATGGGCAAGATTTCTCTCTTTGATTTTTTCCCCTGAATATCAGAATTCACTCCTTTGCCACAAAGGGAAGGGCCCTTTGCTGGAAAACAATGCAGAAGCATCCTAGAGGCAAATGAAAGCACAAAAGCACCAGTTTCCCTCTCCAGCTGTCCCTGCCCCATAAGAAAAAGAATGTAGACAGATCACTCAAACTGAACTCCTGAAGAATAAAATACAGATCGTAAGCAACTTTGGATAGCTAGTCAGGGAAAGAAGCACACAGAGGCAAAAGAAGAAACCTTCTATACTAAAATAAAGGAGCCAATTTTTGAAAATTGAAAGAATCTAGCCAAACATACATTAAATGACAGTGTTTACCACGGGTTTTCTGATTTTTTCAAATGCATTTTATAAAGTTATTATTCCTGCTCAAGAACCTACCCTGGTACTCTACCACTCAAGGCATAAAGTCCATGTCTGAATCCTCCACTCCCCATGAGAAATATGGCAGGATGCTTCCATGCAGACCAGGCTTGCTCCTCCACCTGGTGAGCACTCAGCGCTCTCCTCACACCTGCATGATAGTTCTCTCTCTAGGTTCTTAACCAAGACTTACAAGGGAATAAAATTTTATCTTTATTTTCATTAACTTGAAACTAAATGTAAAAAATCTACTCTATTATGAATACAACAACAAACCACGTTAGGATTGACAGTACCTGCGATTTTGTCTCTAATAAAAACCACATATTTTCATATAATAAATACAGTTGCTGGAGGTATACTGCAATATCATTTACACTTATCATTACTTCAAATTTACAATAGCTATTAGGCCCACTGCTAGAATGTGTTATTTAATACATTAAATATAATAACAAATATATTTTTATCACAAATTAGTTTTTAATATTTTGATAACTACATTCCAGTATGATTGGTTTTCTTTGTAATCTCATGTATTTTATTTTATGCAATTAAAAGTATTCTCCTGGAGAGGGGCCTATAAACTTCATCTGATTACCAAAGGAGTCCATGACACACCCAAAATAGTTACAAACCCCCAAAATGGTTAGCAGAAAGTGCTGGGACCAGAGGGAGAACCAGATCAGGAGCATTATAAGGGAAAATAGATGTGCAACATCTTGGGAAGAGTCAGACAAGTATGTGAAATCGAGGGAAGAGAACAGAAGTGAGGGCTCAAGTCGGGGTATGAAGCCCGTAGTTTAGAACTAGGAAGCACAAAGACGTCGAGGTTGAAACAGCGGTGGCAAGTGGAGAAGTTTCTGAGCAACTGCCAAGAATATCAGATAGTGTTTTAAGTCCACAAGGGTAAAGGTAGTGAGGTAAAGCACAGACATTATTTGTCATGTTCCCGGAGACCACTATACTGCAAAATCTAATGGTCAATTCTGAATCCTCACCTTTCTTGATCTACCGGCAGCATTTGACCCAGCTGACCCTACTCTCCTTCGTGAAACCCTTTTCTTCACTTGGCCTCACAAAAGCTTCCTACGTCACTGACTGCCACTCAGTCCCATTTGCTGGATTCTCATCTTCCCATTACAAAGGTTGGAATGTCCCGAGGATCAATCCTCAGACTTCTCTTTTCTATCTATATTCACTCCTTTAGTGATCCCAACTAGTCCCGTGGCTGATGACACCGAAATCTTTATTTCCAAGCTCTGACTCTCCCACCTCCCACCCCAAGGAAACCCAGATTTCCATATTCTGCTACCTATTCGAAATCACTTAGATATCTAAACAGCATCTCAAACATAACATGTCCAAAACTGAGCTCTTGATCTTCTCCTCTAAACCTGCCTCCAGTTTCAGTAAATGGCAGAACTATTCACCAGCTGCTCTGGCCAAAGCCCTTGGCATCTTCCTCAACTCCTCTAATTCACATCCCACATTTGATGAGTTGGCAAATCCTGTTGGTCCCACTTCAAAAATGTGCCTGAAATATAACTACTCAGCATCATCCACTGCGGCTACCCAAGCCAAACCCTGAACTAATGCAACGGTTTCCTTAGTGGTCTTAGTTCCACTCTTTCCCCATGAACTTTCCCTACCTCCTCCCCAGTCGATTCTCCACGTAGAATGACCCTTTTCAAGGTTCAGACAGATCATGTCATTCCTCCTTTGAAAATCTTGTTCCGTCTCTCACTCAAAATAAAATACGAAGTCCTTACTCCTTGGTCTATGAGGTCTCACATGACCTGGGTATCCTAGACCTTTCTGATGTCTCCTACCTCTTCTTCTTTCCTAAAAGGGAACTAAAACACAATAAACACACCTGTAGCAAATTATCATGCTATTATGTTATATCCTTAAGACATTGTCAAACAACACCATTTCTTGATATGCAGTAATAAGGCCTCTTAGTGCCAGGCCCATCTAGAATCCACACCCTCTTTGTTGACATGCAGCATGGTTTTCCAAATGTCATGTTCTCTCAAGGATAATTGGAATGTATCAATAACTGAAGCTCTTCTGCATATTGCTTTCAAGAGAAAAAATGTACTGAGTTTGTGAAACATTAACATATAATCTTCTTAGATAAACATCAGCAGAAAACCATTGTTGAGATATATGCATATTCCTAGAAATCTGGGTATAAAAAAAGAGGGGCATTAAACCACAAAACTGAACTGCAGAGACTTGGGCAAAATGTGCACATCTCTTTAAAAGTGGTTAGGCTCTTTAAGTTGTCATGAAAATGTGGCATTTTGAGCACTGTTAGAATCATTCCTCAATGTGCACATGTGAGGATGGGGGTTTGCACTGTAATAGTAGTGGGTTAATCTAGAAGTATGAAGTGAGCCCCTCTCAAGCATTTCCTAGACTCATTTTTGGTTTTGTTTGTTTTTTTTTGGCCGCACCAGGCAGCTTGCGGGATCTTGGTTCCCTGACCAGGCACTGAGCCCAGGCCCTTGGCAGTGAGAGCGTGGAGTCCTAACCACTGGACGCCAGGAAATTCCCAAAGATTTGAGGATTTAAAAGTAAAGGTTTTGAGCTACAAAAGTGGACAATGGGGAGAGCAATAGCACCAACCTAAGCACCACATGCTTTCTGAAACCTGTTCTACAGGACCAAAAGCAGCTCCCACTGGCCAAACTTTTACCAGTTTAAGCATTAAAAACAACAACAACAAGAAAAGACTGTAGCTAACCAAAACACATATCAATGAAAATCTGGGAGTCCCTTAATAGCAACTTTTTAAAACTCATGCATTTATCCTACCTTTTAGAGTAACTGAATAGCCCTAGTTCTACATTGCAGAAGAATGCCAGCTAATAGATACAGAAGGGATTTCAGAATTAGAAAACATCATTTTGCAAGCCCCATAAAACTGTTGATTCAGGCAAGGGTCACCAATTAGGCTAAAGTCATTAAGTGCATGGTTGATGGGGGTTTGTAAAGTGCCAAAGTAACGCTACCCACGTTATCTATGGTTGCACGGAGAACCTAACTACACTGTAAAGACACCTAATCCCATCACCTTAATCCAATGGCCAATCTTGGCATCGTTAACAGTGGGCCAACCAGATGTGACTTTTGATGTGATACACTGTGAAATTCAGACATAAGCTCTGTTTGGCATCCAAGCAAAAAATACTTTCCTTGGCTCCATCAAACTATTGGATGTAATTGGCAGTTTACAGGAAATACAAGGGATAGACATCACAGGAAGCAATCAGCTCATCCAAAAGTTGGTTCTGCAGAAGTTCTCAATAAGTCGGTGTTATTATTATTATAAAATGAAAAAGAAAAGATAGGAACTGTGCTAGATTAAAAGAAATTAAAGGAAATAGATACAATGTGCATACCAGATTGAATATTAGTTTAAATAAACTAGTTAAAAAGCATTATTTGGGAGAGAATTGGAAAAATCTGAATATGGTAAAATTAGATGAGATGAAAACTTACTGAAATAAAATGCTAACTTAAAAAAAAAGCGGAGCTTCCCTGGTGGCGCAGTGGTAAAGAATCTGCCTGCCAATGCAGGGGACACGGGTTCGAGCCCTGGTCTGGGAAGTTCCCACATGCCGTGGAGCAACTAAGCCCGTGTGCCACAACTACCGAGTCTGTGCTCTAGAGCCTGCGAGCCACAACTACTGAGCCCGCGTGCCACAACTACTGAAGCCCGTGCACCTAGAGCCCGTGCTCCGCAACAAGAGAAGCCACCGCAGTGAGAAGCCCGTGTACCACAACGAAGAGCAACCCCCACTCGCCGCAACTAGAGAAAGCCCGCGCACAGCAACGAAGACCCAACGCAGCCAAAAAGAAAATAAAAATAAATTTATTTTAAAAATAAATAAGATTTAAAAAAAGCGGAATAGAGAATATGAATACTATGCTTTCATGATGGTTAAATAAATATGTATATGTGTACACAGATATACAAAGGAAACGTTCAGAATATACACCATGATACTAACAATGGTAATCCCTGGGTAACAGGAGGAAATTTTTTTCTTATTTTTGCTCATTAAAAAAAGGGCCTAGGGCTTCCCTGGTGGCGCAGTGGTTGAGAGTCCGCCTGCCGATGCGGGGGACACGGGTTCGTGCCCCGGTGCAGGAAGATCCCACATGCCGCGGAGCGGCTGGGCCCGTGAGCCATGGCCACTGAGCCTGCGCGTCCGGAGCCTGTGCTCCTCAACGGGAGAGGCCACAACAGTGAGAGGCCCGCGTACCGCAAAAAAAAAAAAAAAAAAGGGCCTAGCTCCAAGGCTAGCTCCCAAGGAATACTAGACCAAATAGGACAAACAAACTCAAGAAAAAAGACTCAAAAAAAAAAAAAAAGAGGGAATTCCCTGGCAGTCCAGTGGTTAGGGCTCCTAGATTCTACTGCAGGTGGGGCACAGGTTCGATCCCCAATTGGGGAACTAAGATGCCACAAGCCACACAGCAAGGCCAAAAAAAAAAAAAAAAAAAAGAGGACTCCAACAGCACCCCCATGACCATGAGCAGGATTCTTGAGGTTAATTATCCATTATCTTCTATCTCCTTTGAGACCCTGTCTACAAAATAATCTTGGTGGCAACTGTTAGGATGTTCTGCTAAGATGCAACCGTTAGCTTAAGTGTAGGCAGGGATATTTTTACTCCATTCTTTTTGTTATTAAGCTCCAGTCCAAATCTGTAATGGCTTCTGACAAAAGTACCTTGGAGAAGGCAGTTGAGACCAACCTATGAGCGCTTACCTGGCTCGTTCATGAAACCCCTCAAAGGTGATGTCTCTCTCCTCTCCATCCCATCCTCCCCCAAACACATACAGAGAACTGGTAGTAGAGACATAGATAGAATCACTCGCCTGGCCTGGCTCAAGGACAGCATTGGGCAGGTAAGGACTGAACCTCATGCCTCAGTGATCTATCTACCTAGGGCTTTTTATACACCAGTTAAGTACATGAGATGATGATCAAGGCTTAGAACAACTACTGTCCACACATCCCAAGGAGGTCAAGTGATTAACTAGGGTCACAAGTGGGCCAAGATGGAAGTCATGTCTCAGACAGAATCTCCTTGATAATCCAAAGACTAGCAAGGGAGAACTCAATTATGCATTGCAGCAGATGGATTTATAAGTTCCAGCAAGGAGACAGTAAAATTCAGATAAAAGATGCTAGGTCTTACACTGCTTTTAGATTCTTTAGGACACTGGTACAGGCCCTTGCACATAGTGGGTATTCTATAAATTTAATTAATTATTCTGAAATCTGGTCCCATTTTCTGAGGTATTAACAACCCTTCCAAATCAGTCTTTTGAAAACTTAATTAGCCTACCAGCCACCACAATCCAAATAATTGGCATAGATACTAAAAAGCATCTGAACTCAATCAATAATATAAAAAAACCAAACAGCTACTTTTTTGTTCATTCTACAATAAGACAGACAGGTAGACTTTTTAAAAATCCACCCCCAGGAACTTGCCTGTACTTTATAAGTAACTGTCACTGTAATTACTGTCCAAAAGAGACTCTCAGCACTTAAGTCTAATTTTTTGGTTCTGCTCCCATCTACTGTTTATTCAGGGCTCTTTTCCTTTCACTCTAGCAGAAAGAATTTTTTTTAAGTGCCTGATTTTGTAGCAGGACACGAAAACATATTGAGCCTTATCCAATACTTGGCCTGGGGGCTGCTACACTCTGCAACATGATCTCTCTGGGTTTTAATCACATCACTTGCAGCAGCCTTCACAACTGCTACGGGATACCAGAGTCTATGGCACGGCTTTGAAGGAAAGTGCCAGGAAGGTTCCGAGTTTTAACAACCAACAATTTCCATATGTCTGCTCCAAAGATTTAAGTATCAACCAATTGTTAAAACCCAACTTTATTTACACATCTATCCTCAATGCTTCAAACTTTCTCCAAATGAACTTACAAAACAGGCTGCACTATTTTTAGAAATCTTACTTAAAACTTACTAGACAAACTCTATTAGCTAATAATACACTTTAAGACATTATTAGGGACTTCCCTGGTGGTGCAGTGATTAAGAACCTGCCTGCCAATGCAGAGGACATGGGTTCAATCCCTGGTACGGGAAGATCCCACATGCCATGGAGCAACTAAGCCCGTGCACCACAACTACTGAGCCTGTGCTCTAGAGCCCGTGGGCCACAACTACTGAAGCCTGTGCACCTAGAGCCTGTGCTCCGCAACAAGAGAAGCTACCGCAATGAGAAGCCGGCGCACCACCACGAAGAGTAGCCCCCACTTGCTGCAACTAGAGAAAGCCCGCATGCAGCAACTAACACCCAAAGCAGCTGAAAAAAAAAAAAGACATTAACGTAAAGTAAATGTTGATAAATAACGTGAGGAAAAAGCCAGTCTTACTCTGTAAGTGACGATCAGTTGCTTATTTATTTTTACAATAAGTAATGATACTTCTAGCTACCTAGAGCAGAAAATTCAATTTCAGAGTCTCAGGATGTTTTGTTTTAAACAATTTTGTTTAAACAATGTTTTGTTTTAAACACATACCATTCAATTCATCCATTTAAAGTATAAAGTTAAAAGTTTTTTTTTTTTTAGTATATTCACAAAGTTGTGCACCCATCACAATTTTAGAACATTTTCATTACCCTAAAAAGAAACCCCAGGCCATTACCTCTTTTTCCCCTTCTATGAGCCCCTGACAATCACTAATCTAACTTGTAAATATGCCTATTCTGGACATTTCATATAAATGAAATCATAAAATGTGGTCTTTGTAACTGACTTCTTTCACCTAGCTTAATGTTTGTTTGCAAGGTTCATCCATGTTATAGCATGTTATCAATTCATTTCCTTTTTATGACTACATATTCCAGTGTATGGATAACCATTCATCAACTGATGGACCTTTGGGGTTGTTTCCACTTCAGAACTATTGTGAATAGTGCTGTTATGACATTCATTTTTGGGTCGATGTTTGTTTTCATTTCTCTTGAGTGGAACTGTTGGGTCATATGTACCTCTACTCAACCTTTTAAGGAACTGTTTTCCAAAGTGACTGTATCATTTTACAATTCTACCAGCAATATACAAGGATTCCTCTAGTTGTTTCTTGAATAGAATGATCCTTGGAGTCAGACCTAGATATAGTTCACTCATTTACTGAATATGTGGTCTAAGGCATGTCATTTAACATATCACATGCCTTCCTCATCTCTAAAGTGGGAAGAGTAATATCTACTTATACCTACTTCACAGAGTTGTTCTGAGGATTATTATTAAGAGTAAATATATAAAAATGCTCACAGCACAGTGCCTGGCACATTGTAATTCAAGAAATGGTGTTATAAATAACACTTCTATTCAAACCAAGGCTGCTGATTTTCCTGTGAGACACTGCCTAACTCCTTAATTTTTTGCTAGAACTCTTTCATCGCACTCATCACACTGTAATTTTTTGGTTACATGTCTGTCTCTCCAACCAGACCATAAGATCCTTAATTTATCTTTTCAATTCTGGCAGGTAGCACGTTTCCTGGCTCATGGCAGGCACTAGGTAAATGCAGAAACAAAGGAAGGCAGAAAGGAAATAAAAGAGTGAAAGGCGGGGGTGAGGTGGGGAGGAGAGGGGAACAGAAAGCAAAGGAAGCCTTCCTGATTCGTCCCCTCCCTTCCCTGGTCTGCACTTTAATCAGTCTCTCTACCCTCCCACCCTCTGTGAGATTTAATTATGCCTTCCTCCTTTCTCCCACACAAGCTGCTTAGGCCTCATAATATGTTCTGTACATAATAAACACATAGAAATTTGATTTCCCCTTCTGGACTATATTTTCTTTGGAGTCAGACACTGAGCCTTATTCATCTTTATAACTTCTATAGAGCCTAATGCCAAGTTTTGTACATAGAAAGCCCTACTAAAAAAGTTTACTGAATATACAAAGACTTTGTGCAATTGATTAGCTCTGATTTTATGCCTAACAAAGGATCAACCAAGTGAGGCAAGGAGTATGCTTCAGCTGGATAGATGCAACAATACACAAGCTGAGGGAAGTACCCTTACTTCTCGCCCTCAAGGATATAATTCTTGAATTGTCCATTTTAAAGAGAGCCCTGAGCATTTGCTGGACACCTACTCTATACCAGACACCTATGTACAAGACACAACAAAAAGCATGCAAGACCCCTTGCTCTATGTAGTTTACAGCTCAGTGGAGAAGCATTTATCTTCTATCCTGAAGGTTCTAATCTCATTCATACTCCAGAAATGTCATCTCTGCAATTGCTTCATTCATTAAGTATTTATCAAACCCTCACTGTGTCAAGTCTATCCTAGGGACATGGGATAAATAAGACAAGGTCTCTGCCCTTCATTTACCTTATATTTTAACCAATTCTATAAAGACGCATTTCCCAGTCAACTCTGTGAAATGCCATCATGTAAAAGTAACACATGCACATAAGTTTAAAAAATAAAAAAGAATGAAGTGGTTTATGATGAAAAAAGAACTCTTCTACTGCCCACCCCCCCAACCCAGTCTCCCTTCCCAGAGGCAAGTATCGTCAAATCTTCTAGGCATTTCCTCCAGTACTGACCTCAATTTTCCTACATAATATGCATATATGACGATTGTTTGGCTATCAAATTTTATGAGTTATTTATTGAATTTCTGTCATGCCACTATCAGACGACTAAACTCTTCCATCCCTCCTGTTTCACTTCCTATCTCACCCAGTCCTCCAACATAATTATGTCACATTTTGTGTTTGTATCAAAATGATAGTCATAGAAATTTCAGAAACAGATAAGCCCTCCTAAGAAGAGTAGGGTTTTCTAGGCAACAAATATCATCTAGTTCTTTGCAATTCTGTGTTTTCTTACCTAGCAGGACTTAGAGATTTTTATTTCTTAAAAAATATAACCTGTTTCAGAAACAGACTCACAGATATAGAGAACAGACTTGTGGTTGTCAAGGGGGAAGGGGGAAGGGGGAAGGGGGAAGGGGGAAGGGGGAAGGGGGAAGGGAGAGGGATGGACTGGGAGTTTGGGGTTAGGAGATGCAAACTATGACATTTAGAATGGATAAACAACAAGGTTCTACTGTATAGCACAGGGAACTACATCCAATCTCCTGGAGTAAACCATAATGGAAAAGAATATAAAAAAAGAATGTATATATGTGTATAACTGAGTCACTTTGTGTACCGCATAAGTTAGCCCAACACTGTAAATCAACTATATACTTCAATTAAAAAAAAATTCTCTGACTTGCCTCAAAAAAAAAAAAAATCACCTGTTTCAAAATCGCAAAACAATTCGTTTAAATATTAAGCTTCCCACATAATGCTGTCAGCTCCTAATGCTAAAGATAGCCTTCTGAGGGTATATTCATAATTGTGTAATAACGTTTTATAGATGAATCTTCCACTAAAATTAGGCTTTTATCACTCCTAAGTGGTAGCAGGGTGTTCTGTTTTGTTTTTATGAGGAAGGTACCAAAATGTGAAGAGTGAGTAGAAAACTAAAAAATTGGGGAAAGTTCATTGCAAAGTATCCAGGGATGTACTAAATGATCTCCATGGGAAAGCTGACATGAAACTCATGATCCAAACGAAAAGAGAGCCCAATTCAGTTTGGAAAGAGCTAAACCACTCAGCTCCTTTTCTGAAACATGACTGCCCATTATTAAAATAGTAATGATAAACTTAAATAGCATATTTTGAATTATCATCTTAGGTTCATTTATATCCATTTTTTCCTTCTGTAATGTGTGGAAGATATTCTAATTTACAGAAGCATAATCAATAGCAGGAAACAGACACAATAAGATTAGCACTAAAGAATGGGAACATAAGAATAAATAATATAAAAATGAATAATCATCCATCTTTTAGCCTTGCCATGGCAACCTGGGTCACTAATCTTTGAAGTTTGTTTCCTGACCTGCTAGATCTGAAAGAAAGCAGCTTCTACCACCAGCAAAAAGTCAGGCCCTTCCTTTTTCCCTTTTCGTTGCCCCTACACAGCTAAACATTGAGGAAGCAAATAGGACAGGAATGGCTACTTAAAAGTCCACTTAGGCTGCAGTGGCACATGGCCAGCCCCTCCCTCCCTCTCCTGGCATTTCAGTTGATCAGGGCAAGAAAAGTGAGAGAATTCATGCGTCAATCTTTTTTTTTTTTTTTTTTTTTTTCCATGCGTCAATCTTACTATGGAAGATGCCACTTCTCACCCAGCATCAGATGGGTCACATGTATACTATCTGCTTTTTTTCTCAACAAATCTTACAATTAAAATATCTTCTTATATCAATTCTTGGTTATCTATGATGATGTTAGTGAGACCAAATATAAATGCCAGTATGTAAAATCAACTCAGAGGAAAATCTACCTAAGCTTGGTCAGTTACTGTTGTATCTTGCCCAAAATTATTCGCACAGCCTTAATTGTAAAATATTTATCCTCCATCCGGGTAACTAATCCTTTCCACCTGAATTCAAACCTTTCTAAGGGCAACACTCTAAAATCCAGTGTTGTTCACTTATCACCTGATGAGTGATAAGCCAATTAATGCTACTTGCTGTCAGACTGAGCTTGGTGCTGGAAGGAGGGTAAAGGCAGCAAAAATATGGTCCCCATCTTCAGGCAGCTTTCAACCTACGAAGGGAAACAAGGCCTAAATATCAGAGGTTGACCCTAAAATAGCTGGTCAAGAAGTTTTACTTCGGACTGTAAGTGAATGGTTTTTAACAGATCCTCTCAGGTTCACTACTCTAAAATCAAGTATTCAAGATTTCTCCCCCCACACTTCATCCCAATCCCCTTACAAGCAGGAAGAGCTTCAGGACATACAGTACAGTACAGAGAAGAGCTTTCACTGAGCTGAGCAAAAGGCCTGGAGGTAGGAAAGCACGCTCATTCTCAGATACATTTACTTCCACAAAGCCAAAGAGGGAGGGGGTGGGGCAAGTGTCAACGCCATTCCTAACTGGAAGGAAAAAAGTTCCCTCTACCCAGCTGGCTAGGTAAGAGGCCTGACATCTTCCCCTGCTTGGGTAGAGATGCCCTCTCTCTTGCTCTCACTACCTTAGAGTGCCATGGCCTGGGGGAGGGCAAAGCAATGCACAAGGTAAAAAGTTTTACAATGCAGACCTCAGAAGCTTAAGAATTATTATTAGGTGCATGTATCTTTTTGAATTATAGTTTTTGTCTGGATATATTCCCAGGAGTGGGACTGCTGGATCATATGTTAATTCTACTTTTAGTTTTCTGAGGAACCGCCATACTGTTTTCCACAGTGGCTGCACCAACTTACATTCCCACCAACAGTGTAGGAGGGTTCCCTTTTCTCCACCCCCTCCAGCATTTGTTATTCAAAGACTTTTTATTGATGGCCGTTCTGACTGTTGTGAAGTGGTGCCTCACTGTAGTTTTGATTTGCATTTCTCTAATAATTAGAGATGTTGGGGCTTCCTTAGTGGCACAGTGCTTAAGAATCTGCCTGCCAATGCAGGGGACACAGGTTTGAGCCCTGGTCCGGGAAGATCCCACATGCCGCGGAGCAACTAAGCCCGTGTGCCACAACTACTGAGCCTGAGCTCTAGAGCCCATGAGCCACAACTACTGAGCCCAAGAGCCACAACTACTGAAGCCTATGCGCCTAGAGCCCGCGCTCTGCAACAAGAGAAGCTACCTCAATGAGAAGCCTGTGCACCACAACGAACAGTAGCCCTCGCCTGCTGCAACTAGAGAAAGCCCGCACACAGCAATGAAGACCCAACATAGCCAAAAATAAATTAATTTATCTTTAAAAAAAAATTAGCAATGTTGAGCATCTTTTCATGTGCCTATTGGCCATCTGTACTTCGTCTTTGGAGAAATGTCTACTTAGGTCTTCTGTCCATCCCTATGTTCGTAGCAGCACTATTTACAATAGCCAAGACATGGAAACAACCTAAATGTCCATGGACAGATGAATGGATAAAGAAGATGTGGTACATATATACAATGGAATACTACTCAGCCATAAAAAAGAATGAAATAATGCCATTTGCAGCAACATGGATGCAACTAGAGATTATCATACTAAGTGAAGTACGTCAGAAACAGAATGACAAATACCATATGATATCATTTATATGTGGAATCTAAACTATGACACAGGGACTTCCCTGGCATTCCAGTGGCTAAGATTGCGTGCTTCCAATGCAGGGGGTGCAGGTTTGGTCCCTGGTCGGGGAAATAGGATCCCACATGCCGTGCAGTGCAGATAAAAAATAAAAATAAAAAAAAAGTAAATAAACTATGACACAAATGAACCTATCTATGAAACAGAAACAGAATCACAGACACAGAGAACAGACTGGTGGTTGCCAAGGAGGATGGGGTTGGGGAGGGCTGGAGTGGGAGGTTGGGGTTAGCAGATGTGAGCTTTTATGTATAGGATGGATAAACAACAAGGTCCTACTGTATAGCCCAAAGAACTATATTCAATATCCTATGACAAACCATAATGGAAGATATATTTTTACAAAAAGAATATATATATAACTGAATCACTTTGCTGTACAGCTGTAATTAATACAACAGTGTAAATCAACTATACTTCAATTTAAAAAAAGAATTATTAATTAGACATTTCTCTCAGCCTTGAATACTGCTACATAGTATACTGCTACTCTCTAACCCACAAACTAGAATAGGAGATAGAATGAGCCACAGGGGCCAATTCCTATTGCCATATTTCAAATCTACGCAGAATAGAGCTATGCATGAAAAGCAACAGAGAGGAAAACTACAGAACTACAAATAAACAAGAAGTGAATTTTAAATTAGAATATGAAAATTATATTCAAGCTAATTCTAACAACATCACTGGCAGAAAAAAAATTTTTTTTACTTGCTAATAATATATTTAGACTTAGAAATGAGAAGTGGAAAAGGAGCAAGGTTTTGTGATGACACAGGCTTGGGTTTTAACCCTTGTTCTTTCATTCATGGGCTGTGAGACCTTGGGCAAATGAGCTTCAATTTTTTTCCTTACCTGGGAAGGGGTGTTAACACCTATGACACAGGTTGTTGCAAAGTTTATACGACGTATGTAAAAAATTTAGCACTGTTGTCTGGCACAAAGGGGGTTAATAAGTTGTTATTCTTATAATATATCAAAGAAAAAGTTAAAGTACCAACCTCCTTTTCCAGACCTCCAGAAATTGTCTGGCATAGTCTGTAACTAGGAAAATCTTACCAGTATCCATCAATATGAAAGTGGTTAAGTAAATCATTGCTATTCCTTCCTATGATCTACTTATTATACAGCATTCCTAAAAGTTACTGACATAGAAAGGCCACCAAGATATATTGTTAAGTGAAAAAAAGCAAGCTGCATAACAATAAATACAATAAGGTCCAATTTATCTGGGAATATATACAAACTGTTAACAATAATTATCCTTGAAAAGGATAATGGGACTGGGGGTATTTACATATTTTATATTGTTTGCATCTTCAATTACAAGCACTACTTGCATAATTGAAAACTAATAACAAAAGAGAAAAAGGTATTACCTGTATAATTAAAATGAAAATTACTCGTACAAAGCACTTGTATAACCCCAGATACTGATTTAACCTCTCTACCCAAAAACATGTTTTTCCTAAAGTAGCTCATGATCTGACACCCCATGAGCAGACTTATTTTTGGTTCCATCTGCCAGCCAATCTAACACAGCCCAGGCAAAGCTGGGCATGGCTCCTTTAACCACGACAGTGGCTAGGAAGTGGGAGAATGGGGTGCTGGTGTGGGTAGAGGAGAAAGTGGTAGAAGAAATTATGAGAAAGAAACAACGAGCACCCTTCTCTATTTCATACCGTACTGTTGGGGTTACAAAATGGTCTCTGCCCACATTGGTAGGCACCTATTGTGGCCTCAGCCATCCATATGACACATAGCCAAACTCGCCAAGCTGCTAAGTAAAGATGTAACTTATGGGCTTCCCTGGTGGCACAGTGGTTGAGAGTCCACCTGCCGATGCAGGGGACATGGGTTTGTGCCCCGGTCCGGGAAGATCCCACATGCCGCGGAGCGGCTGGGCCCGTGAACCATGGCCGCTGAGCCTGCGCGTCCGGAGCCTGTGCTCCGCAACGGGAGAGGCCACAGCAGTGAGAGGCCCGCGTACCGAAAAATAAAAATAAAAAAAATTAAAAAAAAAAAAAAAGATGTAATTTCATTTAGCAGGCTTTTTACCTGTTCAGGGTTACTCTGCCAAATCTTTCTTAACATTGAATCATATCACCTTGGATGCATTCCAAAACTATTTTTCTCATCTCATTTTATTTTGTCAGACACTACAAACAGTCCAACATACATTCATAAAAACAACCCTCAATAAAAAACTTGTACACCTCCTTCAAAAAGTCTTGCTTTGGGAAGTTAATTCTAACGCTAAAAGATGACTCCAAGTCCATCTAAATCAGCCTATGAAGCAGCCTTCTGTTCAAAGAAATCACAGCTACTTAAGGAATGACTACCTTCAAGAAAGATTATTTCCTATTAAATCATTTGTGCTTCCAAAATGATTTACAGTGAAGATTAGGTGGTACTAATAGCTGTTACCACTGAATGTTAGCCTACTCTTAGACACTAATGATGATATATTCTTGTATGTATTATACTTTATTGAAACATCAATTCATAAAACTCTTTCCTAACATATAACTTTAACATTACCATTCCTCTACATAGGAACTGTCAATTGTTTTCTGATACTTATAAGATTAAAAAGTCAAATTTCTCAATCAGGCATTCAAAGTCCTATACAATCTGCCCTGGTCAATCTTCCTGGTCTCATCACTACCAACATCTTACCAAAGCCTTTTGCTCAAGCCGGCTTGAACTTGAGTTCAAGTTCCTGTTCTTTGAACTCATCTTCATCTGCCTGAATTTCTCAAGTCAACACATTTTAAAAATCCTACCTGAATTCTGCCATCTCTCAATACTCACCTCAAACCTCAAAAAAGCTAGCATCATGTTCCCTATGAACATTTTAGCAATGATTACCACTGGGGTTTAGGGGATCATTAAATAAAATCCCTTCCTCCCAGCTACCTACCTACCTACCCACTTCTGGAATAATTGAGAAACAAGACAGAAAAGTCAAATAGATGGAGATCAAACTGTCAGCTTTATTATAGGTAAAGCTCATATTTCTAAATGTAACTTAAAGGCATAGCAACAATGTCTTCCTAAAACTTCACCCAAGAACTGAGCTAGGGCTTCCATGGTGGCGTAGTGGTTAAGAATCCACCTGCCGGGCTTTCCTGGTGGTGCAGTGGTTGAGAGTCCGCCTGCCAATGCAGGGGACACAGGTTCGTGCTCTGGTCTGGGAAGGTCCCACATGCCGCAGAGCGGCTAGGCCCGTGAGCCATGGCCGCTGAGCCTGCGCGTCCGGAGCCTGTGCTCCTCAACGGGAGAGGCCACAACAGTGAGAGGCCCGCGTACCGCAAAAAAAAAAAAAAAAAAAAAAGAATCCACCTGCCAATGCAGGGGACACGGGTTCGAGCCCTGGTCTGGGAAGATCCCACATGCCGCGGAGCAACTACGCCCGTGTGCCACAACTACTGAGCCTGTGCTCTGCAGCCTGTGAGCCACAGCTACTGAGGCCCACACCCAGAGCCTGTGCTCCACAACAAGAGAAGCCACAGCAGTGACAAGCTGGTGCTCCACAACGAAGAGTATCCCCCGCTGGCCGCAACTAGAGAAAGCCCGTGTGCAGCAATGGAGACCCAATGCAGCCATAAATTAATTAATTATTTTTTTTAAAAAAGAACTGAGCTAATTCACCAGCGCAATCACAGTCACAGTCGGAAAACCACAGGTTTCCCCACACAGAGGTCAGTTTCTGGAAAACATAGAGGAACAGGCTACCGGTACCTTGCTCCCCAGGAAAGGAGAGAGGAGAGGGACTGAGAGCTAGGCCCTGACTAGTTCCTTGCCCAAATTATCCAATAAGATCAGCCACTCCTCCCTGGACAAAGATGGGCCAAGGGAATTACATGGAGTGATATCCCTCTACACGGAAACATGAATCTAGGCTGAAAGAGATTTCCACCCTTCAAAAACTGCTTATATAACTTTATTAGCAATTTATCAAACACAGACCTATGCCACTTCTTCTATAGATGACTTAAAATGTTATTTTTATGTAAGACTTTTACTGTTTTTATGTACTTACTATGTTTGTTATCTCCAAGTAGATTTTAAGCTCCTAGTGGGCAGCATATTAAATGGATTGTCCACAGGCATAGCAGTGGCAAGATTTAGAGTGAGGATAGCAATACTATGAACCAGATGACAAAATCTCTCATGAATTGAGGGGAACAGGATGAGAGAAACGTCTGTGCCAGAAGTTTTAGTGGATGATCACAAAGAGGGGTAAAGGCAATATTGTATAAACCTCAAAGACAGGTTTTTACACAAAGGTATTAAAGCAAAGGTAGGAAAGTTGCAAGAGTAAGAAAAATGACAATGCTGCTGTATATATACTTACATTAAAAAGTAAAAACAAAGCAATTTAATCTTTATATCGTTTATATGCACAATACAACAACCACTCAGTTGCTGGGACACGGTAGACTCAAATGACAGTTGGAAATCACTACAAGCAGATAAAAAGTCTCAATTAACATACATAGCCAGAAAATTGTTTCAAGCTATCAAACTTTATAGATCTGAAAGCAACGAAAAGAACATCATTAAAATGCAAAGAAGAAATGAATTCAAACATTGAAAAGCAGGCATAACCACTGAACTGAAAACACATTCCTTAAGATGGCAAACAGACTCGTCCGCCTGGCTTTCGCGACTGATAGAGGCAGAGGTGCTCAGGGAGAGCATGTGGAGAGGAGAGGAGAGGCCTCAGATGAGAACCTGGTGAATATACCATGGAAGACGGGCTGCAAATGCAACGTACAGATGCTAGACGACGACAAACGAGTGAAGTGCACAACATGGAGCCAAAGCACTGGAGCAAACATGTGCCCCTCCCAGAGGAGCAGCTCTGAGGATCACTGCCACAGGGGAACGGCCACCCAGTGCAGCCAGGTCACTTCCCCCCAAAAGTTACATTCAAATTCTTAATATAAAATATTATATTTTTATTATTGGAAACTACTATAAACATTTTCAAAACACAATGAGGGCCAAATAAAACATGTCAACAAACCAGATTTGAACCAGATTGCCAGTTTGCCATTGCAGATTTGAGGCATGAACAAAGAAAAAGCCACCAAAGCACCTAAAAAGAAATACAAAACAGAGACAGTGAATGATCAGGACAGAACAGTTCACTGAAGCAAAGGCAGAAGGATTTCAAGAATAGTGATAAACAGGAAGTTCAACTAAAAATCAAGGCTGAAAAGTGTCCAAAGAATTCAATTCACTAGAAATTCACTGATAGAATAAAGGCCTGGAAGAGACAATAACCTGACAGCTACTTTGTAGCAGTAAACTGCCATTTTTGAAAACTCAGGGTTCAGAAAATTCTGCTAATCTAACAAAATTTTCTGCATATCCCTGATTAAAAATCAAACGTAGACCGTGGCTTTACAAATACTACAACCGTATAGTTTAGCTTTTCAGAAGAAAAAAAAAGTAAAATCTGAATAAACAAAGGAATACTCTCCCTCCCCTCCCCAAATGCTGTTATTTCTCTTTATTAACCTGAAAACAAAGCATGATTTCATACAGCTTTAAGAACCATTCTCCTTTCTTTTGACAGCCAGCTCTGAAGATCACTTATGATACACTCTGGTTAATGCATTATCCTTTAGGCCCCAGCAAATTCTGCCTAGATCACAAAGGCTCAAATCTCCTAAACTACACTGGCTGACCCAGGACACATGGTGCCTCACCAGGGCTCAGCATCCACAAGGGTGGACCACCTCATTCTTTCTTATCATGGGACAGCATGTTATGATGATACTCCCACCCTAGAATGGCAGAGAGGGTACACACAAATGATGTGACTTAGGAACACTCAAAGACAACTTATCAACAAGAACCAACAAGTAGAGGCAAACAACAACAACAAATTCCAGATGGGAAGAAATTAATCATGAGATCCTTTCTGAGAAAATTTATACATGGCAGAGAAACTGAACATGGTTAGGGAAACAGACAATAGAAATACAAAGTAGATTTCATGGCCATGTGTCCCCAACTTTGAGAGAAAACATTTTCACATAATTTTTTTCTTTTTAATAATGGTTACTTATTAACTGAATAATTAAATGAACTTATTTATCACTTGTTCCAATCTCTTTCATATTCATAGTTCTATAAATCGAGAAATCCTCTGTCAGACGGCATACACAATTTGAGATTGGATAACGTTATGGTTGCCATATGTATCAAAGCAATGGAGGCTACAACACTGGTATAAAGACGCTTACAAATAAATTATGGAGTTGGGATGAGAGAAAGTGTAAGCAAACAGTCCATGCTAAGACAGGGAAGTCAAGCCATAGACCAGAAAGACCTGGGGAGGGTAAGAGGGACAGAACCAGCTATTGAAAGACTCTCCTTAAGCACGGTGGCACATGGCTCTCTGAAAGCCAGGCTACAACTCCTTAATCCAGGTTTTCAACTCAGAACTTCTGAGTGTCAGCTGATCTCAAGGAGTGTCACAAAACAATAAACACCAGCAGTGAACATGTTCCTTTACAAAAACAACTCACACCTTTAACATGTCACCTGAAGTGACAGCCTAGAAAAAGATGTATTGAAATTCTTCCCCCTTTCATCCAGGCTTACACATCACCTTGAAGTGGAACATGAGAGCCAGTCCCACACAGTGCAATGCTTAGGACTTCAGTTGCCTAGTCCTCCCATACTCATTCTGCCTCTAAACTAGTCCTTGTTTTCCTTCCTCCCCTTCCCCCAAAGTTTTGGCTCTTGCATAGAAAAGTCCACCAGGCTTTGTGATGCACTAAAAACTCACATGCTGCTCTGTGTTGTCCACATGCACAACTGGACCTCACTCATGTCAGGGAGTTTCTCTGTGAAACAGCCCTCAAAAGTCCTAACTATGCTAACAGCCTCCAGGCAGGACTTCTGGCCCTTCAAGCACAGGCTCTGGCAATGTTGCACTGATTTTTATCACATGAAGGGTTATTTTCTGTTCCTGGAGTTTTAGGGCAAGGAGTTAATATAAAGGCTCATAAACAAAGTGAGGATTTTCCTGACAATTTCTTAAGAGCTGAGGACAATGTGAATTCAGTACAGTAGTTTATATGAAATGCTTTTTTTTTTCTCCCCTATGCTTCTTGGGAAAAAAATTTTGAATAAGGGAATGGTTTGGAGACAACTGTTTATTTCTTTGCCTTAAAATAAAAGTGAAATCTAAAAACCGTTCATTATAAAGTTTAAATGATGCACATTAGACTGATTAAGCTCTGTGATGAAGTGTGGTTAGAAATTTTGACTCCAGTCTCATCACTGTGCCTGAATAGCATGATCTAGATACTCCTCTGTGCTGCCACAGACCTCTGCATAACACGTCAAAACACATCACAACGCTTTGCTTCTCCTGCTACACCATGACCTGCGTGACAACAGAGCCATGACTTAATGTTTTGCTAAACCAAGCCCAACACAGTACTGGGCACATAATAGATGTTAAATAAACACTTCTGAACGGAAAAACACGATACTCATTCTGAATTCAGAAGACAAATTTCTAACTAAAATTCTGCTATCTCTGAAGGATTCCAAATTAGCAATAAATATCTACACACCTCAAGCCCTAGATGTGTGGGCATTTGGTAACGTGATGTTAGTAAATGTTAAGTAAAAAATGACCTGATAAAATAGATAACAAAGGAAAGGAATAAGCCCTTAGAGAAGCAAAGAAAATACAAGTGTACTTTATGGACTCTGAATTTTTTTTTTAAACAATCATTTCAATTTTTAAAAAATTTATTTTATTTTTGGCTGCGTTGGGTCTTTGTTGCTGCATGCAGGCTTTTCTCTAGTTGCGGCGAGCGGGGGCTACTCTTCCTTGTTGTGCGCGGGCTTCCCATTGCAGTGGCTTCTCTTGTTGCGGAGCACGGGCTCTAGGCTCACATGCTTCAGTAATTGCAGCACGTGGGCTCAGTAGTTGTGGCTCGAGGCTCCAGAGCGCAGGCTCAGTAGTTGTGGCGTACGCGCTTAGTTGCTCCGCCGCATGTGGGATCTGTCCGGATCGGGCTCGAACTTGTGTCACTTGCAGTGGCAGGCGGATTCTTAACCTCTGGGCCACCAGGGAAGCCCTGGACTCTGAATTTTGGAGCCCCCTTAGCAGGCTTGGGATTCAAAACAACTATTGCATAAGTAACAGAAATGTAAACCCAGAAAGGAAATGGTCTTGCCAACTACCTTTTACTTTCTCTGTTTTCTTTTCAAACCCAATAACCTTAGGACCAAGGCCAAGAAGAAGCTTGAGATTTCCACATTCAAAAATCTATTAACTGTATTGAGACCTAAATAAAAATTTATTCATGTGAACTTCAAAACTGGGTTTGCTTTCACTATGTGCATAATTACCGTCATGGGCAACCAAGAGTAGCTGCTTCTATCCTAAGAGTTTTTTTTAACTAAAAGCATGGAAGAGGGTGATTCTTCATTGCAATATTGAAGCCTACATTCAGCTTAACAGCTCTGGATGGCACTGCTGAAAGGAACCTTTAAAGCTCATCAGATCTAGGGAATTTCTTGGCGCTCCAGTGGTTAGAACTTCACGCTTCCACTGCAGGGGGCATGGGTTTGATCCCTGGTCAGGAAACTAAGATCCCACAAGCTGCACGGCGTGGCCCGCCCCCACCTCCCAAAAAAATCTACCTCTACCAGTTTCCACTGAGCACAAAACTGAGGTCCACTGAGGTCAAGATACTTGCCCTGGGGCATAAAGAGAGCTAATGGGAGAGAAAGGGCAGAACAGGTCTTAAAGCTGAGTGAAGCCAGTGATTTACTACCCCAAACCATCTCTCTGCAGCTACTAAATTTGTGTTTATTGTGATAAACTATGTCAAAGTATTATGCAAATGCAACACTGAAATGATCAAATATAGCAAAATCTTCCCAAGCAGACTTCTCAGAAAAACTGCATATTCTAGTTGATTTAATTTTCTGGTTACCAAAGGTTTGTTTTGATAACTGAACTTCACTATTGTCAGGAAAAAGAACATGAGAAAAGGGCAAAAGCAGAATGAATACATACTATCTTGCTCCCAGACATGCTATAAAGTAGTGATGGTACAGTACAAACAGCCCAGCCTTACCACTGACTGACGAGCTGTGAGGCATTGTTCAAGCCAATCTCTCTGGAATTCAGTTTTCACATCTTTAAAAAGAGGTTGAACTAAATAATGTAAGATTCCTTCCAGCTCTGAAACTCAAAGCATCTAGAACACTAAACATGTTTTCTTATCATTTGCAATGTTCTCCAGAAAGTGCCTACGTCCCATGCCCTCCTCCCATAAAAGTTTTGAGTATATGATTATCACACGTTGAACTAGACCTGAACGGTAAACTGCTTAAAACACCCAACTAATACCTGGATCTCCACTACAAATACTTTTAACTCTAGTGAATAATGGTTCTGGTTCATAAAGGAACTGCTCAGAGATCTGCCATGGTTTAAAACATTTTGGGCCCTACAATGGGGTGTGAGTGGAGGAAGTTGCTCAACTAGATGGAAGAAGCTTTCCAGACCCCTCGCTATATCTAAGGAGTTCCAATTTTGTGTTTTATCATGTTTTGCTGTTCAAAGTAATTCTGGAAGCTCACTAGGTCTCTCTCCCAAAAAAAGAAGACAGCATAACAAACACATATTAGTTATTTTCACAAGAACCATACTACTGACTCTCCTCATGTATTTATATGCTATCATATACTGTTATGAGGTTGTCCCCCTCTTTTGTATTTTTTTATGGTAGTGAAATATACATGACATAAAATTGACCATTTTAACCATTTTTTAGTGTATAATTCAGTGGCATAGATTTTATTCACAATGTTGTGCAACCATCACCACTATTTCCAAAACTTTTTCATTACCCCAAACAGAAACCCTGTAACCATTAAGCAATAGCTCCTCATTCTCCTGTCGTTTATTTTTTATAATTATAGTCTCAAAGGCCTTAATAACTTTCAAACTATGGTATGCTGCCACCAGGTGGCAAGAGAGTGTCATGGCTGCCAAGATTGGCACTCGTTTCAAAATAATCCAAGGTAGGTATAGGGGAAGCAAGTAAAAGTGTAGATGAAATAAAACTGTCACAGTCTGGTCAGGAGTTCATTATACTAGTCTCTCCAAATCTGTACATGTTTGAAATTTTCTATAACAAATATTAAAAGTGTGCCTACAATGCTACAAATACAGAGATTTCATACATTTTTAAACCCTAGAAAGCAAAATATACATCAATATTGCACAGATAATTTTTTTTCTTCAGCTATTTTTAAAACCTGGGAAGACATTTTATACCTAAGTATCGATTATACATTAATTTTAAATCTTGTAATTAGATGGCAGATTTCCAAGATTACATATTTAAACTAGTTAACAAAAACTTTGTGTTATATCCAACTAAACCTCATCAGCTACAAATGTGAAAAATCAAATTTATCAGCATTCAATTCCCACATGTATGTAGAAATAAATTTCTGAGTAACTGCAAATGCAATATTGGACTTTATCTCAATTAAGAAGCTTTTGTTTCTTTAATAGTAAGCACAAATATACAAAGAAGCCTCTCAAACATCTCCAGGGGAAGGAAGCTAGGAGGCAAATAAGTCAGTTTAAAATTGTACTTGTGGGCTTCCCTGGTGGCGCAGTGGTTAAGAATCCACCTGCCAAGGCAGGGGACAGGGTTCAAGCCCTGGTCCGGGAAGATCCCACATGCTGCGGAGCATCTAAGCCTGTGAGCCACAACTACTGAGCCCACGTGCCGCATCTACTGAAGCCTGTGCACTCTACAGCCCGTGCTCCACAATGAGAAGCCACCGCAATGAGAAGCCCGCGCACTGCAACGAAGAGTAGCCCCCCGCTCGCTGCAACTAGAGAAAGCCCGCGCACAGCAACGGCTTTCACAGCAACAAAACACATCCAACACGGCCAAAAATAATAAATTTATTTTTTAAAAATAAAACTGTACTTGTTTTCCTTAACTCTATTTTTCTTTCATAAATTGCCAGTTGACCAGATCACAGAAAAGTCAGCTCAGTAATTTTTAATTTTTCTAGCATCAGTAGGGAGTAGAGGCTGCACCTGGATGAATTTTCTTGATATTTAGCTGTTCTAACAAATAATTTTTATTTCTACCATCTTTACTGATATTATTCCAAAGTATAATATGCATTCTTCTGCTTTAAAAGTAATTAAAAATTTTTTAGTATACATAATCATCATTAACATCAATTATCAAACTCTGATGTTTGCTGCTGTAGAATCAAGGGAGACAGACATTTGCTTTCCTGAATGCCAAGCTCTTGGTTGTTCTCTTCAATGATCTATCCTAAGCTCTGACTTGCAAGGGAAACTGCCTCCCCACCTGGGTTGAGGGTTTCTCTTGGCCTCTTCCTGCAATTCAGCTCTCAGCCTACTGAACTCAGTGAATCTAATGAATGCCCACTGCTTCTGTTCCTAGCTAGCTCAAGTGCCCCACACCTCCATGGGTCCAGAATGGCTACCTCCACATTATGCCAGTTAGGAAGACCAACAGACTGGGTTGTTTTGGCCACTCACCGTGTTTACCTATTTAATGGTGGATGTGTTTCAGTATTATAAGATATGAAAATCTTAGTGATAAGAGTTCAATCTTCCTGTTTTATACATGAGTAAAAGCCCAGGAAGATGAAGTGACCCATCCAAGGTCACAGGATTATTTACTGGCAGAAAGATATTAACAGTCAGAACTGCTGGTTTCTAGTACAAGTGCTTTTTGCACTACTCACATGAACATTCACATGCTCCAAGATTATCATACAATAAGATACAAGCTGATAAGACTATTAAGAGCGCCAAATTTTACCCAAACTCTTTAAATTCAGGGACACTAGTCCTTCTAGGAATAAGACAATAAAACCCTGAATTCTGATTTCTTCTAGGTGAACTTGTATTAAGGTAGGACCAGCTTGATCACAGGTATTTGCTTTCTTCCAGAACATGGAAACACTGAACTCATAGGAATCAATCCTACTTAAACTAAACAGGGAGTTCCCCGATGGTCTACAGGTTAGGATTCAGCACTTTTATAGCCCGGGTTCAGCACTTTCATAGCCCGGGTTCAGCCTCTGGTCGGGGAACTGAGATCCCACAAGCCGAGTGGCGCAGCCAATATAAGAAAATAAACAAACATAAAATAAAACTATCTCACAGAACCACACATTCTACATATAGGAAACAGTTTAGAGTAGAACGTGCTTTAAACAGACTCCCTCTGACTGAATTTAAACCATCTAATTGGCGATTCATCTTTTTTTTAATTTTTGGCTGTACTGGGTCTCCATTGCGACGCGGGCTTTTCATTGTGGTGGCTTCTCTTGTTGCGGAGCACGGGCTCTAGGCCCGCAGGCTTCAGTAGTTGTGGCTCGCGGGCTCTAGAGTGCAGGCTCAGTAGTTGCGGCGCATGGGCTTAGTAGCTCTGTGGCATGTGGGATCTTCCCAGACCAGGGATCGAACCCATGTCCCCTGCATTGGCAGGCGGATTCTTAACTACTGCACCACCAGGGAAGTCCCAGCAATTCATCTTTTAATTTTTAACTCATTTTTTACTGAGTTATGAGAGAATAGCATGCACCTATCCTTTTAAAAGAACTACACCTCACACCATGGAATTCTGAAAGTCTGCAAATGAGCACAGACGTTAATATTTATTTAAATAGTTTAAATGTCTTTGTTCAAAATAACTTAAAACCCTTATGTATAAATTTGATGGTAAATCTCGTTCATGTTAATCTTTAAGGCACAGGTTCTAACATTGAAGTCCACAGCCCTAAAAAAACAATTTATCAATGGACTTTAGGAGATCTGTGAACTCCCAAAAAACTGTACATAAAATTCTGTGTGTATATGCACAGATGCACGTGTTAGGAGAGAAGATCTACAGCTTCATCAAAAAGATCAGCATCACAGCTTTCAGTAAAACAAAGTTTGCAGGCCGTGGAGGCAAGGCAGCTAGTTCACTGCTGGCTGCAGAATGCCCAACAACAAAGGTTTGCTCTCTTTACTCACACCAACCCTTCTGGAATGCAGAACCTCAACAGAGTGGTAATCTTGAGAGACCAAAAGTTCCCTGGTCACAAGACTGGGAAACAAATCCACTATATACACTAAGTCCACTATATCTTCCCACCAACCTATCACCACATTTAGTCTCTTAACAAAAGAGCATCAAGATATTTTTTTTAATTTATTTTATTTTATTTTATTTTTGGCTGCGTTGGGTCTTCGTTGCTGCGCACAGGCTTTTCTCTGGTTGCGGTGAGTGGGCCTACTCTTCGTTGCTGTGTGCAGGTTTCTCTTTGTGGTAGCTTCTCTTGTTGTGGAGCAGGGGCTCTAGGCATGCGGGCTTCAGTACCTGTGTCATGCGGGCTCAGTAGTTGTGGCTTACAGGTTCTAGAGCGCAAGCTCAGCTGTTGTGGCACATGGGCTTAGTCGCTCCGCAGCATGTGGGATCTTCCAGGACCAGGGCTCGAACCCGTGTCCCCTGCACTGGCAGGCAGATTCTTAACCACTGTGCCACCACGGAAACCCAAGTTTTTTTTTTTTTTTTTTTTTTTTTTTTGCGGTATGCAGGCCTCTCACTGTTGTGGCCTCTCCCGTTGCGGAGCACAGGCTCCGGACGCGCAGGCTCAGCGGCCATGGCTCACGGGCCCAGCCGCTCCGCGGCATGTGGGATCCTCCCAGACTGGGGCACAAACCCATGTCCCCTGCATCAGCAGGCAGACTCTCAACCACTGCGCCACCAGGGAAGCCCCCCAAGATATTTTTTAAGAAAGCAAGATTGCCCTCTGTGGCCACACACTAAAAAGATGGGGGAAGGGTGGAGACATGATGGGGGAGTCCCTAAGGTAAAGAGCCTTCCAGCATCCATGAACTAGCAAAAGCCCACCCTGAAAATACTTTATCTCAACTACTACTGCCACCTCTTAGGGTTAAATTTATCAATCTATGTTAAGATATTAACTCCTTTTATTGTCCAGAAATAAAACCTCTTTGTCAAACATCGGGGATGGAATATTTCCTCATTTGGTACTTTGAATATTTAGTATTGTGAGAATAAATCGATTATCATGATTTTATAAGTGTGATCACAAATCCCCTTAGAATTTTCTGAGAATGAAGAATTATTTTATATTTAACACCTTGGACACATATGAGAGACGGAGGGAAGGAAAAGTATATATATGTGTGTGTGTATTAGAGAGTATGTGTACATACTCCATACTCCATCACATACAGACCACATAAAACATTAACTCTAAATACTGTATGTTGCTTACACAGAAATCCTTTCCTTCCACCACCACTCAGTAATAATTGTTCACTTTAGAGGTCTGTTAAGTTTTGAAATTTTTATTTTCATATTCTTCTTCTACCATGTAAAATGCTAAGAATGAGTTTTAACTGATTTCAGTATTCTTGCAAAAGAAAATAAAGAAAGGATTATTTAGTCAGGAAATCTGTGAACACAAGATTCTCCAGTGATTGGTAACATCAGCATAAATGCTGTTTTACACCTATGTATTTTTAGGCTATTGCTATCCAACACTTCAGAGGAAAAATTTTTATCTTAATGCAAAAAAAAAAATTTTTTTTTTTAACTTAAAAGGCAGAGAAATTCAATTCATTCACCAAAATCATGCCTCTTAATATCTGAAAACTATACTCAGGGCCAAAATCAATGCCTCCAATTAAAGATCACAAATGTAATTAAAAAAACATTTTTCTTGTGGTTTATAAAGATCATGATCAACTGCCTACAAAACAATACTGAAAATTAAAAACTGTAATGACCAATAAATACATTAGAAATTCCAATTCTCCCATTTATAGGCACAGCATAATTGTTTGATATAAGCACACAGAGTTAATTACCTGCACACCTTCTCCACAACTCCATGCAGGTGTCTGACAAACAAAGAAGGCAGTGGAGAATATTAAAAACAGGTTGTTCTTAGCAGAAGGGAAAGAGCGGGGTGGAGGGTGAAATGGATAAAGGGGATCAATTGTATGATGATGGATGGAAACTAAACTTTTGGTGGTGAGCATACTATAGTATACACGTTAGTAGAAATATAATGTACACATGAAACGTATATAACGTTACAAACCAATGACGCCTAAAAATAAATAAATTAGTAAATAAATAGGAAGGAAGGAAGAATAGGTTGTGCTAGTTGCAAAACTGATGGTTTACTTCTCTAGCGTAAGTGACCGTAAGTAGGAAGAAACTAACCTAATCTAAAACTTAAGCAACCAAACAGGAAATTCAGAGGCAGGAATAAAAAGAACTTTCTTTCATTTCTATTGCTTTAGTCAAGGTATCATATACACATACATACTGGAGTAAATGTAAAAAGAGTGACAACAAAGTGTGTGGGTGCAAGTGCCTGCCCCACACCAGCCCCTACCACAAGAACAGGGTTTATTCAGAGAGTAAAGTAAAACACAGTGGTAGAAAACAGGTTTTTCCTAGGTCCAGGAACACTTAATGGACTGGGAGAAGCAACTAGCTTAATCAGTGACATAAACACATAACATATAAAGAAACACACGGCCACGGGCTTCCCTGGTGGCACAGTGGTTGAGAGTCCGCCTGCCGATGCAGGGGACATGGGTTTGTGCCCCGGTCTAGGAAGATCCCACATGCCGCGGAGCGGCTGGGCCCGTGAGCCATGGCCACTGAGCCTGTGCGTCCGGAGCCTGTGCTCTGCAACAGGAAAGGCCACAACAGTGAGACGCCCGCGTACCGGGAAAAAAAAAAAAAAAAAAAAAAGAAAAGAAACACAGGGCCACCTGAAGGCGGCAATAAGCAATGAGAAACACGTTCTAAGACCACTCGTGTCATGTCCAGCTCTGCCCAGAGGAGAGGACAGACACAAATCTGGATACTAGAGGCATCTACTGCTGAGAGGAAGAGATTTTTCATCAAGCCCCTTATCACTGAGATGAAATTCTCACAAGATGAACTACCTGTTTTTGCTCTAATTCCATTCTATGCTTATTCTATACGGAGCAGCTACTAAGTGCCAGGCACTATATAAACCCTGGGCACATCATGATGGTGAAAACAGGAGACGTTAACTCCTCATGCTGCTTACAGTCTAGTAGGGAAGACAATTTCTAAAGGGGCGGGGGAGGATAGGGGAACCCGAGTCCCCTTCATTCCTTCTATTCTTCCCAGTGCCAAACTTGTGGTCAGAAGGAGGTACTTTCGGATAATATACCAAAGTTAATATTAGGAGAGCTGGCCAAATAAGAGGGAGGTCTTGGCCTATCCTATAAATGTTCAGTTTTGAAGAACATAATGATCAAAACACCTTACTGGCTGAAGCCAGGAACAAGTCAACCCAGGCTTGAACACAAGCTGTCAAAGATCTCCCCAGTCTTGGGCAAAAAAAAAAAAAAAAAAAAAAAAGGTTATAGAAAAGGAAGGAAGATCAGAGAATGGGCTTCTGGGAACTCACCCAAGACAAAATGGAAAATTATTTGCAGCCTCTTCTGAATTCACTTTCTCTGTGATCAGTTACAATGAAGACCAAAGTCTTCTGCTAAAGGACAGGACAAGTATCTGGGCCACATATGCAAACCCATGAATGAGTAATTGTAAATTGTGTTTAAGTGCTATGAAGGAAAAAACAGGATGTAATAAGAGAGCAGAGAAGTAGAACCTCCTTTAACAGGGTAGCCAAGGAAAGCCTCAGAGGAAAGCTGAGCACTAATGGATGAGCAGGAACTGAGCACTCAAAGGGCAGAATGAGAAGTTTATGCAGAGAAAACAGCTTGTGAGAGGGAAAGGAAAAACTGGGTAAGTTCAAGTGCAACAAGAAGCCAATGAATGGCTTTAAGTAACCATGTGACCCAGTCTTTTAAAAGCTCTCTGGCTGCTGTGCAGAGAAAATGTGAGGGAAGCCAGAGAAGTGTGAGGACCAAATGAAAGGCTAGAGTGGTAGTTCGGGGGAAAGGTGAGATGGATACGATGGAAGGAAATGGAAGGGTACAAGATACATTTTGGAGGTGAGCTGAAAAGGACTTGGTGAAGGATGTAGAGGGAGGGGGTGGGAGAAAAACAAAGGTGCCAGAAATGACTCCTAGGTTCCCGGTTTAAGCAACTGGATGCCATTATCTGAGGGGGAAAATGGGGGGTAGCGGGGGAGACAAGTTCCCCCTCAGTTTTGGCTGGATAATAAGTTTAGTTTTTGACATGTAAAATATGAGCTCCTTGTAAAATATAAATTTGGGAATTCTCAGCATATAAATGATATTTAAAATCCTTGGGAACAAACGATATCATTAAGAGAAAACAGAAGAGATGAGGGTACAGGACCAAGCCCTGAGCAACTCAAACCTGTAGCGATTGAGGGGAAGGGGCTAACAAAAAGTACACACAAAGGTGAGAGGAAAACCAGGATTATGTAATTACAGAAGTCAAGAGATAAGGATTCAAGAAAGAGGGAGAATTCCATGGAGAATTCTGGTAAGACACGTACTGAGATGTGGCCTGAACCACAGGCCACATCAACTCACCATCATTGATCTTGGCAAAAGCAGTTTCCAGAAGTAGAAAAAAGGGTCAAGTAGATGAGGGCTGACTTCCCAGCTATAACCAAGAAGCAGGCAAATCACTTCATCTCCTGCTCAACCAAAACAGCCTCTTAACGGCTTTTCCTCCTTCAGTCCTTACCCTTCTACAGCCCATTATCAACACAGCTGCCAGTGACCTGGCTAAAAAGAAAGTCACATCATATCAACATTCTCTGCTCAGTGATCTCATCTAACTCAGAACAAAGTCAAAAAGAAAGTCTTTATAATGGCCTAGAAGGTCACTATCTACCTCCTTCCACTCTCCTCCTCTAGCCGCTCAGAATTCCCTCCTGCCCCTTGAAGCCTCAGGGCTTCTACACCTGCAGTTTGACTCCCCACTTCCTTCAGGCCTCAGTTCAAATGTCACCACAACAAAGAGGCCTTCTTTGGCCAATGGATTTAAATAGCACTTGTTCCTTTCATTCTTTGCTCATCTTTCCTTACCTACTCTATCTTCTTAGCACTTACCATCTTTATGACATATTATATATTTATTAGTTATTGTTTGTCTCACATCATCAGAATGCAAGCTTCATCATAAGAGCAGAGGTTTTACCTGTTTCTGTTCACTACTGTATACCCAGTAAGTAGGCCTGGTACACAGTAGACATTCATATTTATCTGTTGCATTTAAATCATTAGAAAGGCCCTTTCACATTACAAATTAATAAACTTGTACTTTCAGTATGGATATAAGTCTTCTGTTATTTAGACAGCATGAGTCTTCTGATCACCTGTAGACATGCAGAAAAAAGCCCAGTTTCTGGGCCCATGAAATTGAATACTAGCCCCTATGCCTTGGAAAACTCACAATATCATCCTGTGGGCCATCCCCTATAGACTCTTCAAGGAGTATTTCCATTTAGATTTCAATATGAACTTTTGGCTAAGGCAAAGTACACTGGACAAAAACTATTTGTAATAGCTCAGAAAAGGGGTCATGGACAGAACAGTGGAACTGATGAATCACACAAATATGAAGACAGATATATACATATTATATTTGAACAAAGGCAAGTAGATATGATGCTCTGGGATTAGTTGATTCTTCCAAATAATGGAACCATGCTCTCCAGTCTGTCCATCTGGTTTCCCTATTTATCTCTCTGATCACAAAGAAACAGACTATATCATTTTTCTCTGCAAACCCCCTACCTCAGGCTGTTCTCCCTGGAAGGGTAACTGACTGAAAAATATTACCTTGCAACTCCTGATGAATTTAGAGCAAACAAAGCTCTGAATTACAACAATGAAATGAAAGTCTTAACCATACCTTTGAAATGTTTAAATAAGTCATATAGATCAACTCATGTAATCTTAAACATAATCTGTGAAAACATGGATCCTGAAAACTACAGTACTCACCCAACGAAATGATTCACAGTACTCACCCAATGAATTGATTTACATTTATTGCATAGCGAAGAATGGAAGGCAACAGCAAAACAATTTAAAATTCTATTGTAAAGGGACTTCCCTGGTGGTGCATTGGTTAAGAATCCACCTGCCAATGCAGGGGAAATGGGTTCGATCCCTGGTCCAGGAAGATCCCACATGCCATGGAGCAACTAAGCCGGCGCGCCATGACTACTGAGCCTGTGCGGCACAACTACTGAAGCCCGTGCACCTAGAGCCCGTGCTCTGCAAGAAGTGAAGCCACCGCAATGAGAAGCCTGCACACCGCAACGAAGAGTAGCCCCCGCTCGCCGCAACTAGAGAAAGCCCACACGCAGCAACAAAGACCCAACGCAGCCAAAAATAAATAATAAATTTAAAAAATAAAATAAAATTCTATTGTAAATCTGGCTACATAATTACATGAAAACATTTTAAAAATCATTCTCAAAAGAAAATATGTAATTTATAAAAACAACACAGATAAATAAAACTATAGATTATATTTATATAGAAAAAATAAAGAGTGGAGAAGTATAGATGTACTGAAATGCTTGTATAAAAATTATGAGGACACTAAAGATACTATTTAGCTCTGCCTCTGACAATTAGAGAAAGTTTAAAAGCCTTTTTAAAATCTACATGGATCAATAACACATGAAAAGATGCTCAATATTATTAGCCACTAGGGAAATGCAAATCAAAACCACAATGAACTACCAATGCACCCCCAGTAGGATGATTATGATAAGAAAGACAGATAGTAACAGGTTTTGATGATAATGTGAAGAAATCAGGACTCTCATACATTGCTGGTGGAAATGGAAAATGAAATGGTACAACCACCTTGGAAAACAGTTTGGCAATTCCTCAAAAGGTTAAACACAGAGTTATAATTTCACCCAGTAATTTCACTCCTGGGGTGATGTGTGTGTGTGTGTGTGTGTGTGTGTGTGTGTGTGTGTGTGTGTGT
>NW_021703782.1:77375346-77391963 GCF_005190385.1 Monodon monoceros
TGTGTGTGTGTGTGTGTGTGTGTGTGTGTGTGTGTGTGTGTGTGTGTATCTTAAAGAAATGTAAACATATGTCCATGCAAAATCTAGTACACAAATGTTCACAGGAGCATTATTCATATTAGCCCAAAAGTGAATGCAACCCAAATGTCCATTAATTGATAGATGAATAAATAAAATGTAGTATATACATGCACTGAGTATTAGTTGGTCATGAAAAGGAATGAAATGTTGATATATGTTACAACATGGATGAACCTGAAAGCACTATGCTAAGTGAAAGAAGCCAGTCATAAAAGACTGTATATTGTATGATTCCACTATAAAAGGTCTAGAATAGGCAAATCTATAGAAAAAGAAAAGTAGGTAGTTGTTTCCTAAGCTTGGGGTGGGAGGAAATGGAGACTGACTGCCAGTGGGTACAGGGTTTCTTTTCTGAGCAATGAAAAGATTCTGGAATTAGACAATAGTGATGGCTGCACAATTATGAATATACCAAAATACTAAAAGCCGCTGAACTGTACACTTAGTATGGGTGAACTGTGTGATATGTGAGTTATATCTCAACAAAGCTGTTAAATTTTATAAAAGAATGAGGTAGGGGGCACAATGGAAGATGTCTGGGGTAACTGTAATATTGTATTTCTTGACCTGACTGTTGGTTACAGAAGTGTGTTCACATTGTGATGATTCACTGATTGGCAAACTTACAAGATGTGCATGTTTTATAAATATATCACATGTCAAATAAAGGTTTTAGCAAAGAATAACTAGGTCTATAAATACTGACTTGGAAAGGGATCCAAGATATAAAGTGGAAACAAAGAAAGTTTCAAAACCATATATACAATATGGTCCCACTTTTTATAAATTTATACACATACACATATATGTATGTGCAGAGTAAAACACACACACACACGAGTACACACATAAACCTGTTCTCATTGATCTCTGAAGAATTCAGATAAAGGGACTTAATTTTCTCTGATACATATTTCTGTAATGTTTGAATTTTTTGCAACGTGCATTTTTATAATCAGAAAACAATAAATATATACATTTTAAAAATCTTTTAAGGTGTACAGACAGAATTTAATAAAGAACAAAAATTCCTCAATCAGTATACAAAAACAGAAATAATAGATCCAAGAATAAAAATAATCATTAAAAAAAAAATAACAGCAACAATCATTTGATTGCTTACTATGTAGTTGGCACATATATTAGCTCATTTTCATTATACCTATTTTACAGATGAGGAAATAGGCCGGGAGATTTTAATCTAATCAAAATAGAACAAAATATAGCTTATGAAGAAAGTTCATAAAATCATTTACAGAGAAAATTTTAAAAGGTAAAAGAACATAATGAACTCACTCATACTTTTTTTTAAATCTGGAAAAGAATTTAATTTTCTTAAAAAAAAATTTGCCAAAATTGACTACCCCCCCCCAACACACATACCCACACCAAAAACCAAAAACTGAATGGAATAAGCTAAAAAACAAAATAGAAATGGTTACTGTCCTTCCTCCCAAAAGGCTATTTTTCCTTGCTACCAAAATCCTTATATCAAGAATGGTACAAGGAAGGAAACTTACAGGCCTTCTCTCTTGTGATTATATACCAAAGCCCTAAATACTAACAAATCAATCCAGTACTATGAGCTCCATTACAGAAATTTAGGGATAATTCCAGACTAAAAATTGATTAATGTAATTCAGCACATAAATAAGTAAAAAGAGACATAACCTCCAAGGGTAGATAACTGAGTTGGAAGGCATTTGACAAACTTATTCTTTCTAAGAAAAGCACTTAATAAATAAAAATACTACTTCTTTAACTTGTTAGCTTTCAGACCCACAGTCAACCCCACAACAGTGAAACAGTGAAACACAACTGAGGCAGCCTCATTATGCTACAGTCAAATATTGAATATGACATTTTCTGGATGTTACAGTGTAGCCAATGAAATAAGAAAGAAAAATAACAGAGGAAAATATTGAAAAGGAGTCTAAATTAGCAGCATTGTCCAATAATAGAGTTGTCCAACTGGAATACTCAAGAAAAATCTATGAAAAATTACTAAAATGACTGAAAGAGCTCAGGAAATTGGCAGGTATTTAAATAAATATACAAAAATCAACAGCTTTTCCTAACATCAGCAAAGCTCAAAAAATATGATGAAAAACATCCCACTGTCAAAAGTAAGAAGAGGGGCTTCCCTAGTGGTGCGGTGGTTAAGAATCCACCTGCCAATGCAGGGACACGGGTTTGAGCCCTGGGCCGGGAAGATCCCACATGCCGCGGAGCAACTAAGCCCGTGCGCCACAACTACTGAGTCTGCGCTCTAGAGCCCACGAGTCACAACGACTGAGCCCAAGTGCCACAACTACTGCAGCCTGCACACCTAGAGCCCATGCTCTACAACAAGAGAAGCCACTGCAGTGAGAAGACCACGCACTGCAACAAAGAGTAGCCCCGGCTCGCCGCAACTAGAGAAAGCCCGCGTGCAGCAACAAAGACCCAACACAGCCAAAATAAATAAATAAATAAAATTTTTTTTAAAAAGAAGAACATAAAATACTATGGAATTGACATTATGTGAATTAAACTACAAAGCCCTACTAAGGCACATACTATGGCACTACTAAGCTCTACTAAGGCACATACTATATAAGAAAAGGGGAAAGAAATCATGTTAATAGATTGACAGATGTTAACAGTGCGATGAGGTCAACTATTTCCAACCTCATAAATTTAATGCTTTTCCAATCTCTGTATCAATGGGATTTTCGCAGTAATCCTGACAAAAACTTTTAAAAAATATATCTGGACGGTGGGGAAAAGCATGTAATGAAAGGCAAAAGTCTTTTTTCAAAATAATAATAACTACAAGGAGATGCCCTACAAAGCATTTATCCATATAAAACTACAATAAGTAAAACATATAATATTGGTGCCAGAATACTGACAGATCAATAGAACAGTGAGGGGCTTCCCTGGTGGCGCAGTGGTTGAGAGTCCGCCTGCCGATGCAGGGGACACGGGTTCGTGCCCCGGTCCGGGAAAATCCCACATGCCGCGGAGCGGCTGGGCCCGTGAGCCATGGCCGCTGAGCCTGCGCGTCCGGAGCCTGGGCTTCGCAACGGTAGAGGCCACAACAGTGAGAGGCCCGCGTATTGCAAAAAAATAGAACAGTGAGAAACAGATTTAAGTATTAATGAAAATTCAGTATATGATTTAAAATGTCATGTTAAATATATAAGGAACTGGTTAAATTGTGGTACATCCATTATCAAATACAATGGAATATTACAGTTATTAAAAATGAGGTAGATTACACTGATGTAGAAAGCTGGTCACAATATAGTATGATGTAAAAAAAAAACAATGTAAAGAATAGGAAGTACAATATGATCCCTTGTGTTTTATTTATTTGTTTATTTGACAGCCACGCTATGTATAGAAAATGTATGGAAAGATACACATATCTAAATAGCACTGTCACTACCTCTGGGATTATAGTAAGGAGAGGAATAAGAATGGTGAGCCCATCAGTCATTACCCCAACAGTGAAGAGATGGCAAACTCAAATTAGAATAATCTGAAGGGGGTTTATTTATAAAAGTAATAATTACAAAGTTGGGAGGTGAGGCCTACAGAAACGACAGGGGATGAACAGGACTAGCTATAGCATAACAATTATCACTCTGGCTCCCAAAAAGACAGGACACAGAGTACCAGAACCCAGGTAATATAAGGCCGGCTACCCTGAGTGGAGAGAGAATAAATATTCTGACCTCATTCTTCTTCCCTTCAATCTCCTCTTAAGGCTGAACCCAACCAGAAACCAGAAGACCTGGGAACTCTTTCCCTGGGGCAGAGAACCAGGTGGAAATGGGTGAAGGACAGGCGTGGAGAAGTAAATAGAAGGTACCGGGCCCAGATTTCTTTTACCTTTTTATAAAATTAATTACATAAATAGAAGTAAAATATCTTCATTAGAAATGAAAAACTTACATAGAAAGCTAAAATCCCACCCTCCATAATGCTGGATCTTTCTCCAGAAGTAATCTTTATTTTTTATCATCATTTTGATGGGGTTTGTCACTGACTTTTTTCTAGACAGACACATACTCACCACAATAAAACACACAGGATTGCTTTAGGAGGTGTTGTTTGCTCAACATGAACAGTATTAATCACCCTATTACTTTCCGCAGCCTTTTTTTTCTCACCATTTTCAGTTCAGTTATAAAATAATGCTCAAGAAACCAAGAGGAACAGTTTGAATCTCCTCAGGGTTGTTTACACCCTACCTCAGTGGTTCTCAAAATATCCCCACTCCCCCAACCGCTGCAATAGCATCACCCAGTAATTTGTTTAAAAGACCCCACCCTAGTACAGTGAATCAAAAGCTCAGGAAGTGGGGCCCAGTAACCTTCCTTTTAACCAGCCCTCCACGTGACTATCATGCAGGCTAAAGTTTGAGTGCCACTACTCCATCACCTGTGCCCTTGCTAGGAATCTGCTTTTTAACTAGATCCCGGGGTGATGCGTAAGTAAACTGAAGTGTTAAAAAGCCGGTCTACCTCTGAGCCATAAACCTAACCACAATCCATATTACCCGCACCTATCCACACACAGGGTATTATGAGTGGTTTCTGGGGATGGAAAGGGGGGAGGCCAGCAAAAAGAGCGGTGGTTTTTAACCTCTTTGAACTTAAATCTATCACTCCTGTGGGAAAAACATCAGCACTGCATGCCCTAGTTAGGCAGAGCATGTTAGCAGTGTCGTCTTTTGTGCATGACAGATAGCACATAACTACCTTTAAACCATCCTGGAAATGTACTGCTCTTAGGTGTCAATATTATATCATAAGTTCTCATTTTTCTTTTAAAATAAGTTAATTTGAATGTTAACCCCAGGCATAATAAAATTACGTACGAATAGCTAACCTCTGTTTGTATCACTAATACTGTAATGGGAATCCATCATTTTAAAACAAAGTGCAGGGGTACACCTTTTCTGCTCTAACAAGGATACTTTTATCAACATTTACAAGTGTATCTACCCTCCACTTCCATACTGCAGCCTCCACCTCTACATTGCTTGTGGGGAGGGGAAAATGTCCCCAAATTCCACCTTTAACTTCCTGCTGCCTCCCTCAAAGGCTGACATTTTCTTTCAAAACCTGCACCCTAAAGCCCCTCTTCCTTTGCTCTTCTCTCATTTTTCTCCATGGAGTCTTCAGGTCTGTCCTGAGTCACAGGCAAACATGTTGACTTTCTCAGGAAATCTGCCAAAGTAACGACATACACATGTGTGCTTGAGAATCCTACTGTCTCACTGCTTAGCCAGCCTGACTCGGGCTAACACAACGATCTGCTTTTTTAAGGCACTTCCAGTTTCACTTCTAGTTCCTACCAGGCTTATGCCCCGCCCCAAGGCAGCACAGCCCCCTCTCTCTGAGCTTTCCAGACACAGGAAGTAGCACAGTCAATTCTGTGGGGCCCAAACCCAACTTGACTTGCCTCTCCCTTCTTAAAGCAATCTCAAAATCAAAATTTCTAAAGCTCCTTTTCCATTTGATAACTTTTCTTCCATACAAAGAAAGTTTTAATCAAGACAAGATAAATTTGGGCCTTGGGTTTTTAATTACATAGCATCAGGAAAAATAATATAACTATTCTATCAAACAATTCTATTTCGAAAGGAAACATGTTTCTAATAAAGATGTTAAAAAATAAAAAAAAAAAGAAAATGAAAAAAAAAAGAAAGGAACATGTTTACATCTCAAAAGTGCTATAAAAAGATTTTGGTATGGTAAAACTAGTTTGATTTCTATCCCCAACCCACACAATTGTTTCTTAAAATCATTTATGGCAATTGAGACAGAGTTCATTTTTTAAAGATTTTCTTCTACCAAAAGCTAGACTCAAAATATGTACAGAATTACCTAAACATTCTAGAGTCAAATTCTGACTTTAGTTTTATCTCATGGACATTAATAATTTCATGAATTAAACACAGATTCACTTTAAGGCAAATCTTTTGACTTGTTGCCTTTGTAGGGTTTTGGGTTTAACTGTTGTTGTTTGTTGTTGTTAAGCACACAACGGTGGCTTTTATTTAAAGTTAAAGCTCAAAAATATCATGGAATAGTAATTTCTGTTTTCAATATATGCATAGTTTTTAATAGAAATACTGGATAATTAGATCACAAGAATTCATGACTCATATTCTTCATATACAGCAAAGACAGTCAACAATGTCTTCCATTAGAGTCCCAAACATACTGTAACTCTAGAGGTGTTCTGATGCTAAGGTTCTTAAAGAAATGCAAACCAGTAAATGGGTGGAAATTCCTCAATTATCTCGATTTAATCAGCTTTTATCCTGCCTGAATAGAAGACTATCTTCCTCCTATGAATTAATTCTCATATTGCTTAGTAATTTGAAAGGTGGAGAATTCATTTTTCTTTTCCAACTATCCATAAACAAAGAAAAAGACTGAGTTGGCAGTGCTCAACTCAAAAACAGGACATGTTCCAAAAGTCTAAAACTACTGTACCTTGTTTTGACCCTAGAATCCCATTTTCCCATAGAACATTTTCTAAATGGATGGCCCACCAATGTCTATTAAGCCCACAACATAAACGAAATAATATTAGAAACACTATAACTGCTTGAGAAAATTTAATCTCAGATTCCAACTTTGGGCCACCTAAAGACAGAATTTTCAACAAGCATTCCAACCAAGTTTGAAGTAGTTCATTTGGGAACCACTATGCTACATTATCTTCCTCAAATAATCTACTATGTCAGACAGCATCAACACAGCACCAGGCTCTCCAACTGATGCCTGAAATATTCATATTCTATACCACTGAATAAAGGGATATATTTATGCTTTAGCTTGTGACAAATCAAAGTTTATTATGGAAATTAAGAAGGCTAAAAAGAAGTCTAACATCCATTCTTACACTAATTTCAGAGAGGGAGGTACTCATATCCACAAAAAGGTGGGATTCTGAATAGGGCCAAATTTTTCTATGAGAAGTTTTGTATCTGCTTAAGTGACCAAACAAACACTGAGTTAAGACCAATGTTCAGAATCACAGAACATGGGAGATTTTCCAAGAAGCAATTTAAACATGCCTGATCTAAGGTGAACCCACTCCAATGCAGGTACTCCTACTCCTTATTATGTGAAAAAGTAATGAATGACTAAAAAGAAATTTAATTAAATTATCCTAACACAAAAATTGAGAACTTAAAAGGAGTGTATTTCTCAGGAGGAACAAAGGTAAAACTGAAGACTGCAAATTCTCTCTAGTGGCTAAGACAGTGGTCACCTTTGCTTATGTTCAATCTTGTTACCAAAACTTAACTGCTATGTTTGCTTAGGCTATCTATAAAGTGAGATATAAAGCATGATGGCTAAAAATACAGACTCTGGAATAAGACGGCTTGGGTTCATATCCTAGATAACACTCTTAATAGCTGCGTCATCTTTAGCAAGTTATTTAACCTCTCTGTGCTCCAGTTTCTTCATCTGCAGAATAAAGATGATAAAAGCATCAACCTTAGAGGACTGTAGTGAAAATTAAATGAATTAATCCAGGTAAACCACTTAGAACAGAGCCTTGCACATAATAAGCACACAGTAAGTACCACTATTATCTAGATATTCAAAAATAAGCAGGATTTGGAGAAGATAGGAAAAATTAAAGCTGAAGCAACAATCAAACAGAGGTGAAAAAGTGATACACACACATGGAAACAGGGCATTACACTTCCCTGCAGAATATTCACGAATAGTAGAGACTGGAATAATGAAGACCCAATTATGCTGGCTTGAATGCCAAACCAAAAAATATTTTACTTACAAGGCAGCCAGTTAAATTTGTGACCTGATCAGATCTGTGCTTTAGCAATGTTAATTATAATGATTATATCATATCACTACTATTTATGCAATTTTGATGTTCTCAAACCCAAAAATTTGTTTGGTCAACTAACACACTGTCGGAGTCTATTGCTAAACTGTTGTATATCTGAATCAAATCTGAAATCCTCACTGTGTCTGGTACACAGTAGGCATTCAATAAATGTTTTATTGTTACTTTTACTGGCCACCAGAGCAGTGAAGTAAACAGTCAGAGGTTATATGTATATGTATTGTAAGAAATATGTATTACAAATGAAGCAGCCAAGTAACAGTTGGTAAAATGTCAAGTCACTGCTGAGCAGTATACTTGCCTAAAACAGGGGTAATCACCCTTACTTTTCATTAAAAGCAGATAAAATGGAACCTTGTATATTTTTAAATCTCATAAAATTTAGCTGTCAGATTGATACAGTCTTCTTAAGGATTATTTGGGCAATATCTTTGTAATGGACTACCCAGTGTTCTTATATGATGATAAATTTAAGGCAGACTTCCTCAAGATATCTGCACTCCCATGTTCATTGCAGCATTATTCACAATAGGTAAGATAGAGAAAGAACCTAAGTGTCTGATGAATGAGTGGATGAAGAAGCTGTGGTGTATACAAACAATGGAATACTATTCAGCCATGAAGAAAGAAGGAAATCCTGCCATTTGCAACAACATGGATGAAACTGGAGGACATAATGTAAAGTGAAATAAGCCAAAGAGAGAAAGACAAATACTTTAAGATGTCACTTACATGTAGAATCTAAAAAAATAATAATAGTAATAATTTGGTTTTTAATATAAAAGTCAAACTCATGGAAACAGAGAGTAGAATGGTGGTTACCAGGGCCTGGGGAGTGGCGGAAATGAGATGTTGGTCAAAAGGCACAACCCTTCAGTTATAAGATAAGTAAGTTCTGAGGCTCTAATGTACAGCATGGTGACTATAGTTAATAGTACTGTATACTTGAAATTTGCTAAGAAAATAGATCTTAAGCATTCTCACCAAGAAAAAAGGTAGTTATGTGAGGTGATGAATGTATTAATTAACCTGACCATGGTAATCATTTTGCCATGTACACAAATATCAAACCATCACACTGCACACTTTAAATACATACAATTTTATTTGTCAGTAAAAAAGGGAGAGAGAGAGAGAAAGGAAGGAAGGAAAGAGAGAAAGGAAGAAAAGAAGGAAAGAAAGAAGGAAGGAAGGGAGGGAGGGAGCAGAAGGAAGGAAGGAATGAAAGAAGGGAAGGAGGGAGGGAGGAAGGAAGGGAGGAGGAAGGAAAGAAGGGAGGCAGGAAGGAAGAAAGACATTTGACACACTAGTAAAAGTAATATACTAATAGTTAACATAGTAAAAAAAAAAAGTGTTCACTAGAAGATTGACTGCCAACAGATCTTAGAAGCACATCATGACAAGATGGTTGATATAAGAGGCTAAACACATATCCCCAGATTCATTGATTTTTTTCTGGTGGTGGGAGGGGGAAATCAGCTTCCCAAGATGTCAGTCAGTGCTAACTTTTAGAAACTTAAAAAAAAAAAAAAAAAAGATTAGTAAGAACATGCCATGATTTGGCTTTCTTGGGCAATCAATCATTCTGGCAACACAAGCATAAAACAAAGTAGGCCTGGATTTCTACATACCTTCTTGTAAAGTACTTTTTAAAAAAAATTTGTTTATTATTTATTTATTTTTGGCTGTCTTGGGTCTTCGTTGCTGCACGCAGGCCTTCTCCAGCTGCGGCAAGTGGGGGCCACTCTTCATTGCAGTGTGTGTGCTTCTCATTGCGGTGGCTTCTCTTGTTGCGGAGCAGGGGCTCTAGGCACGCGGGCTTCAGTAGTTGTGGCACGTGGGCTCAGTAGTTGTGGCTCATGGGCTCTAGAGCACAGGCTCAGTAGTTGTGGTGCACGGGCTTAGTTGCTCCGCGGCATGTGGGATCTTCCTGGACCAGGGCTCCAACCTGTGTCCCCTGCATTGGCAGGCAGATTCCTAACCACTGTGCCATCACGGAAGAACCACTGTGCCATCACGGAAGTCCCACTGTAAAGTACTTTTCAGTTACAGTTTTAGACTAGAAAAAAAAAGTTCCGGCTGTCTTGTGCTTTTTTTTTTTTTTTTTTTTTGTGGTGCGCGGGCCTCTCACTGTTGCGGCCTCTCCCATTGCGGAGCACAGGCTCCGGACGCGCAGGCTCAGCGGCCATGGCTCACGGGCCCAGCCGCTCCACGGCACGTGGGATCTTCCCGGACCGGGGCACGAACCTGTGTCCCCTGCATCGGCAGGCGGACTCTCAACCACTGCGCCACCAGGGGAGCCCTGTCTTGTGCTTTTTAAAGCTTCACATATCTTGTAAGTATTAGAATTTAAAACCTTGAAATGTACTCACTTAAACACATTCCTGTCAGCATTACCAACAACGCTCCATTATCCATTTTGGTACTGTCTCCAGATGCTTTTAATCCCCACCTGACTTCTCCCTACCAACAAGTACTTGGATACCATCTTTACCCTGTCTGCCCCCATTACTTGGTTGTGCTTAGGGAATTATAATTACAGTGATCCCGCCTTTAAAACATCCTCAGAGCACAAAGCCTCTTTGTATGATTGGGGGTGAGGGGGGCACCTTCCAGGCTCCACAGCAAAGTGTGGGTGGTGGCAACATAGGCAGCAACGAAAGAAGAGGAGCTGGGGCCGCTCTGGAGGCCTTCGGGTCTGGTTCAATATTGTTCGAGGGGTTTTACTTGTGGGTGTCCAGCCCAAAGGTTCTACAAAGCCTCTGCACCCCTCCCATGAGAAGAGTAAAGGACAGGACCTGTTCTGACAGATGGAGAGATCACCACCAAGCCCAAAAGGCCAGGGAACAGAAGGGAGCATGAAAAGGGGGAGAAAAGAAAGCAGGAGCTGAAACATACTCCTTTGTGCTGTTCGCAGTACTTCAGGTAATGAACTCTCTGACAGTGAAGCTATCACCCCAATGAATCAGTGGCTAGTACTGGTATTACCAGCACCCAGTAGGTGCTCACTCAAACATGTATTCAGGCGGCAGCAAAAATCTACATAGGAAGACAAATCTATTAAAAATTAAAAAAAATAAAATAGCCTAAAAGCCAAATGAAAATACTTTTTTTAAATTATTAGAGTCCCATCTTCTAGTTGCACAAGTGATTATGAAATGAATACTTGTTTTACTTTGCCTCCCCTACTACTTCAGTGTAGTCTTCAAAACTGCTCGCTTTCCAGCTCTGTGACAATAAAACAGACTTCAACTAAAGATCAGTGAGCACCATCTGCAAACACTGAAATCAAAGGTGCTGAAGCAGAACAGATACTGACAGGTGACTTTCAACTCAAGGTACATCCCAGAAGCACTACAAAATGTTCTACTAGTTAATTGCTTGCAGCTCTCTCTTCCATGCATGTATTTCTTCCTCTTTACCACTTCTTCCCTTCTTTCAACAGGGTCAAATGGTTATATCAAAACTTACAATCTCTCCCTCATTTCTACACATATTTTATCACAAAAGCAGACAATACAGTGACAGCTTTCCGTATCATGACTGGAGGGGGCTACTGATAAACTCTAGTATAATCCCATCATTCTCCTCCACCTGCCCACCATGGTTAACTGTCCCAAGCAGTCCCTAGAATAGCACTAATATCCATTTAAACTAAGAACAGAAAAAAAACCCTGAAACTGCTTTGGGTGAGGCTTATAGGTGAGAACTGTTTATTCTCCTTGCGTGGGCGTAAGACTAGTTCTGTTAAACATTTTCAGTTTTATTTACATACATTTTCTTTAAAAAACAATTTCTTCAAGACAGCAGCAAAAGCACAATGGAACCCTCTATCCATCACCCTCAATCATGTTTAAAAATAATAATAAAAAAGACAATAGAAATCACTTCCAATTGTACCTCTCCCTTGAGCCCGCAGAACAGCACTCTTCCATGAGAACTGTTCTGAAAAAACACACTGCCATTATTTGCAAAAGCAGTAGGAAGTCCCCTCTTGTCCTTGGTTCAGCACTCCCCCTTCCTCTCTCTCCAAGAAAAAATGAAACAGCAGGAAGCGTAAACAACCGCTTAATGGAAAATACAAATGGGCAAATATTTTCAAAATTGGCTAAAAAGCCTGAGGTCTTAAGAAATTCAGGAATACTAGTGTAGGGGGAAATAGGAAGAGAAAAATAGTATCGTATTTCCCCCTCAAAGTGAGCACTATGTGACTGCATGAGCAAATGTGGCGCATAGCTACTTTCTCTCCTTCACTTACCAGATGCTTTTGTCTTTTTAATGATTTCTTTCTCATTGTCTTTCCATAAATAATGGTATTTATCAAATTGTTTATTCTGTACAATTTCTCCAGACCCATAACAAATTTTACAATTTTGAGCTGAACTCTTTGGTTCAACTCTTTGGTTCAACTGAGCATGGTAATGAAAAGCCAGGGGTAGGCCCTTTCCCATGAAAAGCTCACATGGAGAAAACTCTTTTGGAGTCTCAGGCCTAGCAGTGACCAGCCCTCTTCACAGAGCCTGTGGTGAGTATGGACGGGTAACAGCTGGACCAACAGTTACAAAGCCGCAGGGCCATGCTAGGGCCTTTGTGAGGATTAGAAAAGGGTGCCCCCACTAAGGGGACACAGTTTCCACACAAGGTGTTCATCTTGGTAAGCGGAGCACAAAATGGGTTTCTACTCCCACTTGCGAAACAAAACAAGCACCCAGTGCTGAGGACAACCTATACAACCCTAATCAGCAGCCCTGGGGCAAAACTGCACCTCCAAAGTAGGTTTCCAGAAAGAAGAACGCCACCAACAACAAACAGCATTTCACAAATTTCATTACCAGAAATTCTCGCACGTTAATATAAATTCATTCATAAACATATTAGGACCAGAGGAAAAAGGGTCTAGCAAAGAAGGAAAACTAGCAAATTTGAGAGAAAGGAAACTCTTCCATCTAGAGGAATAATCGGTTGTTCCTAAAGCCCCCAATCTTTGACTACAGGTTCAAGTAGCTGCATTTCAAATGCATGTGCTAAGCTAAAACATGCAAACAACCACTATCATCCGCAGAGAAAGGCACGATCACATACATTTACCTTTGGGGGTTTACTTTCTCCAATTTGCTAGTTTTCCTTCTCAGTCAGACACTTTTTTGCTCCTATCCTAACTATAAAACCATACACAGTGATACATGTGGTTAAAGTTTATAAAACCTGATAAACAGCCCTGGTGGGTGGTGGGTCCCTTAGCTACCTGCATGAAAATAAGAGGAATAGACAACCTGGATTATGAAGGGTTTAACATTCAGTGGCTTCCAACCCAATCACTCTTTCATGCCCTACAAAAGAGCTAAGTATCACATGGGTCCAAATTAGTCCCAGTCATGCAGGAGGGGCAACAGAAGGCAGCCTGGGGACTAGGCTGGGCAAAGCTGAGAAGAAGTACAGCCCAGAGTCAGAAGAAACCTTAAGGCAGTGGTTCTCAAACTTTAGTGGGCATGAGAATCTACTAGGGAACATGTTCAGAATCAGATTTCTGGGTCCCTCCCTACATTTGATAGATCAGAATGTCCTGGAGCACTTATATTTTGACAAAATTCAAACTGCTGACCTAGGTCCACCAGGAAGTTTAGAAAGACTGGGAAATCCTCCACGTGCCTATCAGCTGTTCCAAAATAAAAGTCATCCATCACAAAACTAGGCTTTGCGGGTCAGAATGGGGTGAGAAAAGGATCACCAGCCAGCATGCCTAACAGGCTGTGCTGGGCTGGATCCTGTAGCTAGAGTTTCACTATTAAGGGACAAAAACCCTCTACTATGTAAACAAGAAATTATTTTGCATGTTGAGAAATATTTCAAACATCTGAAAAATATTTAAATATCTCTGTACCCTACATCCAAGATAAGCAAATCTTAATTTGCAATTATCTGATTCAGGTTTAATAACAGAATACTAGATATAACTAAAGCCCTCTGTGTACCCCTGATCAATCCCATTCCTCACCCACTCTCCTGAGAGAGAACCACTACTCTGAATTCGGTGTTAGTTGTTACCATGAATGTTTTTATACTACTACTACATATGTACACAGACACAGACAATATTATTTTGCATGTTTTCAGATTTTATGCAAGTGGAAACATTCTCTAATAATTCTTCTGTTATTTACTCCCCCAGCCCCTGTTATGTTTGTAAGATTCAACCATTTTAATGCATGTGGCTATAGTTTATTTTTCACAGTGCTCTAATATTCAATTGTGTGGGACTATCTAACAATTTATGTATTTCCCTATTGGTGGACATTTAAGCAGCAATAAACATTCCTGTACTTCTTTTGTACTTATTTTCTTGGACAAGTGTGCAAAGATTTCTTAAAGTATATACCCAGAAATGGGCATTTTAGGTGAACGGATTTGCTTGCCCTCCTTCAGCTAGACATCACTATGCTACTCTCCAGAGCGACTGTATCTATTTACATTTCCACTAGCAGTATATAAAAGGTGATTTCCCCATAACCTTACTAACACTTGGTTATCACAGCATTTAATTTCTGCCAATCTGATGAGTGTGAAATGGCATGTCACTGATGTTTCAATTTGCACTTCCCTGATTTTAAGTCTTTGACAAGTAAATTTTCATACTTATATATATATGTATCTGTCAAATATGTTTTTCTCAGTTTTTTAGAAAAATTTAACCCATCTTGTCTGAATCAGGGCAGCTCTTCCCAAAGAACCTTGCCAACAGCCACCACAACTGGAAAGGGTGCGGGAGGGGAGCAAGAAAACAGCTGACTTAAACAAGGAATCATCTTGGACAAAGAGCCCTAATTAATGCATTTGCTAATTAGTCTTTCCCTTCCCTCTTTTGTCAAGGCTTACTTCCAAGACAATACTACGGGCCTGCAGCCTTAGAACATGAGAGAGAATGGGGGGGATGGGGAGTACCCAAAACATTATGTAAAAGTACTTACAACTGTCTTTACTCAAAGAAAATGATGTGATTGCAGACCAATACCTATTACTCAACCTTGTAAGATACCATCCACCTCTAACAGACTCCTTTCAAGCTCATTACCTTTGGCTCCCTCTTTAAAACAGCCCAATCTTTTTCTCTGCAGTAGACGCTGTCCCCGTCCCTTCAAGCAACCCTTTCATCTCCCTTCCCCCACAATGACTAAATTTCCTCCTTTTCCCCCATTCTACAGCTTCTGTTTTCTAACTCCACAGGACCCTCTTCATTGACTATAACACTACTCTCTCTCCGTTGCCTCTAGAACCCCAAGTCCCTTTCCAAGATGCATCCACAATAATAACAACCCACCCAAAAGAAAAACGGGAATCCCATGCAGTACATGGCCCTCTTCCATGCCAGGCAGGTGGGTGACCTGTCCCAATCCTCTCACTTCCTACCCCTTCACGCCTGGGATAGCTGTGCTTTCTCTGGGGGTTCCCCAAGTGTGACAGGTCCAGACCACCTGGGAAACCCTCATTTGGCTTTCTGTGGCAGAAACGTCTTTACTAGGGCCATATATACACTTGTTTGGGGCAGGAACGAAACTCGGGCCATTTCGTGAAAAAGACACCTTACAGGCGTCTCCACAAAAGCAGGCAGGCCTCCCACCTATTAATTCCAGCTGGATTGGTTTCGTCCGTGCAGTGGTGGGAAAGGTGGCCTGGCAGGAGACCAAATGGTCCCCGCAATAAGAACTTTCCGAAGCTCTGACCCACTCACTCAAGAAAGCCCTCTTCCCAGAGAGGACAACCTCACAGGAGTCTCTCCCCCTGCGGCTCCCCAGGACACCACGAATCCCCCAAATCAGCCGCCGCTCTCCTCCGTCCCAGCCTGCTAGAGATCCTTTCTCCTAAGCCAGCCCCAAAAGCGCTGGGTGGGCGTGCCTGGGGCCGAGGCCTAGCGCCCCCTCCTCCGCGATCAATCTCTCTCGGTTCTCCGGGGCTAGGGGCTCTTCCTCCTCCCAGCGCCCCCTGCTCCGGGCCCGCGCCGGCCCATAGTGACCCTGGGTCCCAGCCAGGTTACGACTTTCGCCAGCTATGTGACCTTGGGCAAGTCACTTCCCCCTGTAAACCTCCGTTTCCTCCGCCGCCCAGAGGAGACCTAGAGAGGTCCTGCCCTGCCCACCCTAGGGGAGGGGGTTACCCACCAGGGGGGAAAACGCTTTGTGAGCCGCTCCGCGCAGCGGAGACACAGGGCTCACAGGGGCTCCGGGGCCGGAATAACCTGACCCGGACAACGCTCCACCCCCGCCGCGGGGCCGGGCGGCTGGACCACACGCCTCTGGGCGGCCCCCCAACACACACACCCGAGACCAACCCACGCCCCTCCCCGCCTGGCCCGCTCCTGGACCCCGTACCTGCTCCCGGCGCTCGGCCGCAGGCGCCGCCACCCTGGGCGCCTGCCCGGAGAGGCCCGTGGCCCGGAGGGCTGAGGCGGCCGGCTGCAGCGGGCTCGAGCCGGGGCGGCGGCGGCAGGGGGCGCGGACGGCGCGGGGGCCCGAGCTCGGCGGGGCCCGGCCTGGGAGACGACGACTGAGGCTGGAAGTGCGCGGCGGCCGCGGCTGCTGAGGCGGCGGCGGCGGCGACCGCGGCGGCGGCGCTTCCGCTCATGGCGGGGCCGCGAGCAGCAGCTCCGGCTGCGAC
>NW_021703782.1:77392363-77459021 GCF_005190385.1 Monodon monoceros
ATGGCGGCGGCGGCGGCGGCGGCGGCGGCGACGGCGGCGGCGGCGGTGGCGGCGGCGGCAGCGACGGAGGCGGTTCCCGGAGGAGGAGGAGGAGGAGCCGGGAAGCGGCGGCGGCAGCGGAGGGGGCGGGGACGCGGAGGGGGGTGGGGACGCAGCGCCGCCGCCGCCAATGGGCGGCGAGCTCCTCGGCCGGCCGAGGCTCACGGGCTGGGCGGGCGGCGCCGTGGGGCATCTTCTGCGGCTGAGGCGGGGAGGTTAAGGGCCGTCCGCCGGGAGAGCCCAGTTTCGGGGGCTGCTGCGCCCCCGGTCCGCCTGTGGGGTAAGGCCGCGGGCCTCCGGGGCAAGGCCTCGCGCCACCCAGGCCCGGCGGTGCCTGGGGCTCCGCCGCGGCTGCCTGTGGCGCCGATGTCGGCGCCCGCGAGTTTGGCGGGGGCTTGTCCCGGGTAGCTGCTGCCCGCCGGCGCGCCCGCCCGCCCGCAGGCTCCCATTCCACGGGTTGTGCCGCCTCGGCCTCCTTCCTCCACCTCTCCCCACTCTAGAGCCACGGACTCCTCTCCTCTCCCTCTCTTGGCTGTTTCCTCGAACTTTTTCCTTTTCAGACACTTAGGAAAGAAACTCTCCCTTCCCTTCTTGGGCTATGTCTCAGTGGTAAATCAGTCCCTGTGGACCCAGAGAGGGTAGCAGAAGCAGAAACGAAACAGATGGAGATGCGCTGCCTTCTCTGAGTCTAGAGACCCATCTTGAATTATGAGCAGAAGCCAGCCTGATCCCTCGCCCCTTTCTCTGACTTTATCTTCCTCTTTCTTACTTTAAACCCCCTTGTTGTTAGAAGACAGGAAGCCATCCAACTCGGCTGTGCCTAGTCTCAAGAAAGGGAGAGACTGTGAGGTGCAGAAAGGCTTTCGAGATGCGCTGACAGTTTTCTTATGAGAGACGAACTCTGCAGATTCATGACCCCCTTGCACCCTCCTCTCCTTGGATGTGATTGGGATGTGATTGATGTTAGTTACTGAACCCATTTTCCTTTCATGTTTCTCTGACTCTCAAATCAAAGCCATAAGGGAGCAAAATAAAGTCAGTCCTGTACTAGGGGTGCCTCTAAGTACAGCCGTGGGGGCAGGAGTGCAACTAAACTGCTGAATAGATCATTTCAATAAAATATGATGCTCAGCCTTTCCCAACATGCAGCCACCAACCGGGGACTGAGCAGGTAGAGAGAGAACTACAAGTTGACAAGGCATGGTGCTACAGTGGTGGGCTGGCCGCATGAGAGAAGTGGGGATGAATCTTCGGCAGCATACATTTCAAATTACACCCTAACACTTAACTAAGTGTATGATCTTTTCATTTATACAATCGTGACCAATGCTAGACACTAGGATACATTGATAGAGATACAGTCCAGGACTTTAAAGAGTTTGCCATCTCCTTGGAGGCTGGTGAGATATATTCTTAGAAGTTAAGAATTTAAGAATGAGTAGGAGTTTACCAGGTGGAGCAGACTGGGGGAAGACATTAAGACTATAATCAGCCAAAGCACCTAGTATTTCCTGAATCCCACCCTTGACTTTCTGGTCGCAGAGAAGGCAGGTAACATCATATCACTAGCTGGGTTTGGTTCCCAATGCCTACTGTAGAATGCCCATAAGCTATAGCGTTCTTATCTCTTTTGATAGGTCTCACAGCCTTGAATGAAATCAGGCCTATTTCCACTCCAAAGCCCAAGCTCCAGTTTCAGCTCTTACAACTTCAGTTTGGTCACATGTTTTGCCCACCACCCCTAGAAGAAAAGGGGCAGGAAAGCAGTTTGATCCAGTAACTAAAGAAGCCCACTGAGGCTGCCTTGCAGGACAGGAAGAAACAAGGGAGAGGGCCAGGCCAGGCCCTGGGCCGCCTCACCTTGACAGTTAAAGAAAGAATGGATGACATCCATGTGTCCTGTGACCTTTATCTCTGAAAATTTCCATCCTCCAGCAATGATCTGGAAGAGAGACGAGCATGATGTGTTTAGGAAACCGCAAGTTTAATAGGGCTGGAGCACAGCCTGGGTGGTGAGCTGAGAGATCAGACTGGAGAGTTAAGAATAGACCAGAAGACCATGAAGAGTCTTGAGTGCCGGGTTGAGGCATTTGAACTTACCCCAAGTAACTAAAGGGAGCTGAAAGGTTTAATGAGAGTGACATGATCAGATTAGACTTTGGAAAGACTCTGGCTGCTTTGTAGAAAATAGACTGGAAGGGAATATGAAGAGAGGTAATAAAACCAGGTAAAAAGCTATCATAATAGGCAAGGGATGAAAGTGACCCAAACTGAGGCAGAGATGGTAGGAATAGAGAGATATTAAGTTAGTAGAATCACCAAGACATAGCTGTTGAGGGAGGTGAGAGAGAATCAAAGATGACAGATTTTTGGCTTGGGCAACTGGGTGATAGTGGTGTCATTCCTGAAGGTAGGGAACACAGGATGGGGAAGAGAGGACTACGATCCCGGTTAATTCAGTTTATTTCTCTAATCCTCACTAACCTCATTCATATAAGGCAGAAGGGCTGAGGGAGTTGCCTAGAGTCACTACTGTACAATTACTAATGTCCTAAGATTGGCACCAGCAGATTTACAAAGAGAGGCAAGATACCAGAATTGCCCTTTTCACTTTTTGTTTCCATTTTGTTTTATTGTGGTAAAAAATACATATCATAACTTTATCATTTTAACGATTTTCAGGTATACAACTCAGTGGCATTAGCTACTATCTTAGTTCGGGCTGCCATAACAAAATACCATAGGCTGGTGGTTTAAACAACTGAAATTTATTTTCTCACAGTTCTGGAGGCTGGAAGTCCAACATCAAGATGCCAACGTGGTCAGTTTCTGGTGAGAGCTCCCTTCCTAGCTTATAGATGCTGATTTCCCACTGTGTCCTCACATGGTGGGGGGAGAAAGAGAGCAAACTCTCTGGTGTCCCTTCTTATAAAGGCATTAATCTCATCTTGAGGGCCCCACCCTCATGAGCTCAAAACCTAAAATCTCCCCAAGACCGCATCTACAAATCGTATCACACTGGGAGGTTAGGACTTCAACATATGAATTGGGCGGGGGGGGGGGGGGGGGGGGTGGTGCATAATTCGGTCCATAGCAACTACATTCACAATATTCAACCATCACTACCATATATTTCCAGGACTTTTTCATCATCCCAAACAGAATCTCTGTATCTATTAAACATAATTCTCCCACTCTCCCCTCCCCCGGGTCCCTGGTACCTCCCTCCATTCTACTTTCTGTTTCTACAAATTTGCCTATTCTAAGTACCTCATACAATATTTGTCCTTTTGACTTTGGCTTATTTCACTTAGCATAATGTTTTCAAGGTTCAACCATGTTAGCATGTATCAGAATTTCATTTTTTAAAGCTGAATAATACACCATTGTATGTATACACCACATTTTGTCTATCCATTCCTCCATCAATGGACATTTATGTTGCTTTCACCTTTGGCTATTGTGAATAATATTGCTATGAACATTGGTATGCAAGTATTACTTGAGTCCCTGCTTTCCATTCTGTTGAATTCTACCTTGGAGTGGAATTGGTGCATCATATGGTAATTCTATGCTTAACTTTTTGAGGAACCACCAAAATGTTTTCCACAGTGGCTACACCATTTTACATTCCCATCGACAGTGCACAAAGGTTCCAATTTCTCTACATCCTCATCAACACTTGTTATTTTCCTTTTTTTTTTTTTGCGGTATGCGGGCCTCTCACTGCTGTGGCCTCTCCCATTGCGGAGCACAGGCTCCGGACGCACAGGCTGCGGACGCGCAGGCTCAGCGGCCATGGCTCACGGGCCCAGCCGCCCCACGGCATGCAGGATCCTCCTGGACCAGGGCACGAACGGGGCATCGGCAGGCGGACTCTCAACCACTGTGCCACCAGGGAAGCCCCCATTTTTTATATTAGCCTAGCCATCCTAATTGATGTGAAGTTGTATCTCATTGTGGTTTTGATTTACATTTCCCATTTCACTTTCCAGCCCAGCATATCTATTACTTGCATTTGTCTTCCAGCATGGTTTGCAAAAATTTGGGGGGGGGGGTGTTGGTAAAGGAGGGAGATTGTAAGAAAATACTGAAAGAGTTATTTCCTGAAAACTTGTAACAATGATAGATTAACTTTAACTTTATTATTTATTTATTTTTGGCTGCATTAGGTCTTCGTTGCTTCGCGCGGGCGACGGGGGCTACTCTTCGTTGCAGTGTGCAGGCTTCTCAATGCGATGGCTTCTCTTGTTTTGGAGCACGGGCTCTAGGCACAGGAACTTCAGTAGTTGCAGTACGCGGGCTCAGTAGTTGTGGCACACAGGCTTAGTTTTTCCACAGCACTTGGGATCTTCCTGGACCAGGGCTCGAACCTATATCCTCTGCATTGGCAGGCGGATTCTTAACCACTGTGCCACCAGGGAAGTCCCACAATGATAGACTTCTAATATGTAAAACCGAAAGAAGAGCAAGATAGTCTTGGCTATGCTGCAGAATAACACTCTGCAACCTTAGCAACTGAAGGACTCCAGATGAGTGACAGTGACAGTGACAGTCATAACCATGCCCAGAAAAGGCAGTGGAAATAGCAATGCCAAATGGAAGGGGCTGGAGCTGGAGATGATGAATTTAAGTACCAATACCACGTGACTACACTTGTTCACAAACATATCACAAACACCTGTGAAACACCTCTGAGGCTTCCCTGAAACACCTGGGGATATATATTGCAGGGTGTGGGTGAGGGCAAAGAACACATGCTGACCATTTTTCTCACTGTTACAACACTAACAAGTGTTAGTTTCTATTTGCTTAGGCTAGATTCCTAAAAGTAGAATTGCTAGGTCAATGTTTTTAAAGATTTTACTTTCCAGAATGATTGTAGTAGCAATTTATTTATTTAGTCATTTATTTATTTTTACTTAAATAGAGGGGATTAACTTGATCTTATTCCTGACTTGCAAAGCCTCTCACATTGGTTTATTTATTTTTTATTCTCTTTTATCCATATTTTCCAACCTCATTCCCCTTTCTCACCGTAGGAAAACATTCCAGTCTGTTTAGTGTACATCCTTCTGTCTGCAGGTGTTTATTTGAAATGTGTACCATTGTTTTAGATGCATGTGTTTTTTTCTTATGTAGATAGTATTATAAAATATATTTTTTCTTTTTTTCTTCCTTGCAGCAACATGTTTTTAAGATCTAGTCCATTGCTTCTAACTACTGCATAGTACTTATCCACCACATTTTGCTCAAGGACTTCTTCAGTTATGGACACCCACATTGTCTCCAACTCCCAGCAACCAAAAACAATACTGCTGTGAATATATTCATATATGCCCCTTATTGTGACCTGTGAGAATTTGGGGGGGTTATATATCCAGTAGCAGAATTGAATATTTTATAGTTTTTTCTCCTTTATATAGCTTTGATTTTCATTTTTTGATTACTGATAAGGATAAGAGTGTGTGTGTGTGTATTTCTTTAACCAGTGTATTCTTCCAGGAATTTTCTGACCACATTCTTAGCCCTATCCTCCATTACTTCTTTAAAGACTAACTTGGTCTGTAATTGATTGTAACACATTGAATAAATGTGATACATGAGTCCACATGTGAGTCCATAATGATACTCAAAGAGAGAACGAGTGAAAGGAGAAAAAAACTCATTTGCACCAATGGAAATACTATGACACCAACTTCTTTGTCTGGAAATTGATAATTAAAGAGAAAGAATGAAACATTTAACCTGCCATTTTTGGAAGAAATTAGGTTCATTCCCAATTGATGAGGGAAAACTCTCCTTTATAGAAGAATGTAGCTAATAAATGTAGAAGGACTGATAGAATTAGAAAATCACCATTTTGCAATCTCCAATAAGATAATTTATTCAGGCAAGGATCATCACTGAATGTTAAACTATTAAAAAAGAAAGAAAGAAAAAAGACCAATCTACCATTTTATCAATTTCGTACCACTCTCTTGCCCTAGAACACTTCCAGTTTGGCTGCTGCTCCCACCATTGTATTGAAACTGCAATGCTTAAAGGACAATGATGACTTCTCAGTTGCTAACCACAATGGCCTTTTCTCATCCTCCATGATCTCTTGATGGTATTTGACATTAGAGGCCACCTCCTTTTTCTTGTAACTCTTTCCTTTCATCCACAAAGGACTGGTTATCTGTTGCTATATAACAAACTAACCGTATTATTAATAAGTTATTATTATTTCTCATGATTCTGAGGGAAAACTGGGCTCAGTTGGATGTTTCTCACTCAGAATCTCTTATAAGGTTGCAGTCAGATTCTCGCTAGGGCTAGAGTCATCTGAAAGCTCAACTGGGATAGATATCCAAGATGGCTTCCTCACTCACTTTTCTGGTTCCTAAGCTGAGATGGCTGGAATAGCTGGGAGTTAACAGGGCATCTCTTTTTCTCTCAATGTGGCTAGTTTGGGCTTCCTAAAAGCACCGTGGTCTCAGGATAGATAGACTTCTTACAGAGTGCCTGGCTCCCCCTAGAGTAAATGTTCCAAGTGTCCCAGGTCAAAGCTGCAAGGCTTCTTATGAGACAATTAATGGTCTCCTTCTCATCCACTATGTATCATCCACTATGTCCAGCATTTAGCTCTTTAGAGGGGAAAAAGAACCTAAAGACCCTTCCAAAGATGAGTGTAAAACCCATCCATATTTTTATTGTTTCATTTTTAACTATGTGTGTATCCATATCTAAACCCAAAGCAATTTTGAAATACTTTATATCAAGTCTTTCAAAAGCATTTAATTTAGTTTTCATAGGACCAGGAAGTCTATCTTTTTGCACTTGTGTTTCTGCAGTTACTTAATATTTAATTAATTAACAAAATTGCAGTAATAAATACAACTAACATAAACAGTTTGGGGGACAAAATACCAGAAAAGCAGCCATTGGCTGTGAGTGTTCAGTATACAAGGGCATAAATCAGTGTATTTTATATAGGGAATGAAAAGCATTGGTTAATCTGGTTAATCAGTTAAAAGAGTTTCTAACTTATCTTTTATTGAACATTTTGAATTGGAAGTAACAGAAACCACGTTAAGAAACATAGAATGTATTGGCTTCATTCAGGGGCTCAAATGATGTCATCAGCTCCCAATCTTCCTCCATCTCTCAGCTGTGATTGCCACCATGTTGGCTTCATGCAAGATTCCATGTGGTGGCAGGATGGTGATGGTAGCTCCTAGCACAGAAGAGAAAACATGTATTCCTCTCAGCAATCCTAGCAAAAGACTCACAACTCATTATTGGCTAAGATTGGGTGCGTGCCCACCTCTGTACAAATCTGTGGCCAGGGCACTGTGTTAACCTGATTGATTAGGACTGAGTTCCATGCCCCCCTGAAGCCCTACCTAACCCCATGGACTAAGAAAAATTGCCTTGGAATGTTCCAGCATGCAACTATAGAAGTCCATTGCTGCAGTAATTATTGAAGGAAGGACAATGCGCTCCTTGAGGGCAAGTATAACTTCTTGTTCCTCCCTGTACTCCCTCCCCAACTAACCAGCACCCTGTCTGTTTCCCTCCACACAGCAGGCATTACTTACGGGGAACTAAAAATCGCAGGCATCTTTCTCTTCATTTACTGTGCACCTTAAGGCAGTTTATAGAAGACTTGCTCTTGGTATGCAAAATGCCAGTCCCCATTTGCCTGAATTTTATCTTTTGATCTCTCATGCTGTCAAAAGGTCTCAAAGCATGGGCTTCAACAGGGTTTGGACTCAAAGACCCACAGAGCTGAACTCTGTATAGAATCCTCTGAGTAAAGTCTTTCCTCTCCATCTCAAGTCTTGCATTTTGCCTTATAAGGCTGGTTATGGTGAGGCAGTTTTAATTTCATCTTCTGCGTTTGTACGAGAGCCACTTTTAAGGACTCTCCTTAGGTCTTTCCTGTAGTCCTCCTCCTCCCTTCCCCCTTCCCTTGGTCCCTCCCTTCCCTGTAGCCACAGCTGCTTGGCTCCAGGGCACTCAGGCACTGTCGCCTAGGCAACGTAGGAGGGGGCTTCAATCTACTGTCTCCCCAGAGGGGCTGGGCTGGCCCTGAGCCAGGAAGAGGCAGGGGGCAGGGGACCTGACTGGCCCTGCGCAGAGTGTGTCGGGAAGTAAACAGACCATTGGTGTGTTGCCTGCCAGAGGAGATGGGGAATGTCATGGCTGTGATTGTCTGGGTTGTACTAGCAAAATGCCAAGGATGCTATGGCTGGCTGAGAGAACAGGAATGGGACAGGAAAAAAGAAGGCCTGATGCATCTTGGCTTGATGCAGTATCAGGGGGTTAAATGGCTGAGGTTCTGCATTAGTTTCCTGGGGCTGTGGTAACAAAGTATTGCGAACCAGCCAGCTAAAAATAACAGAAATGTATTGTCTCCCGGTTCTGGAGGCTAGAAGTCCCAAATCAAGGTATTGGATGGACCACTCTCCCTTCAAAACCTGTAGGGGCATCCTTCCTTGCTTCTTCCTAGCCCTTGGTGGTTTACTGGCAATCTTTGGCGTTCCTTGGCTTGCAGCTCAATAATTCCAACCTCTGCCTTCATGGTCACATGGCATTCTCCCTGATTGTCTCTTCATGTGGCCATTTTCTCATAAGGACATATTGGATTAGGGGTCCACTCTACTCCTGCAGGACTTCATCATAACGAATTACATCTGCAACGATGCTATTCCCAAACAAGGTCACATTCTGAGGTATGTGTTGGACTTCAACATACGTTTTCTAAGGGGACACAATTTAACCTCTAACAGGTTCCCAAAAAGGTATGAACGACAGGTTTAGAAGTTCCTGTAGTATAAAACAAAGGCCTGGAAAGGTTATTTGACTGAACTAAGGAAGATTTGGAACACCAGGCTGAGGAGCTTGGCTTTTACTTAGCAGAGGGGAGTCAAGAAAGGTCTCGGAGCAGGCGGCAGTGTGACCACCTGTGTGACTGACTACCTATGAGACCCAGGATTTTGAGTCATTTGTTGCTTTTTATGTTTTAGTACCAGTGGAATGAACCCCTTCTTTCTTCAGTGCATAATCCCTGTCTAAGTCTCAGCCCAACCACATAGTTGAAGCCTGGAAAAGCCTTCAAAATGAATAGCACAGAGTTTGGCACAGTTCAGAAATAAGACCGCCACTTGGCAACTATGTCAGCCTTAATTGCCTCATAGTCAAATGAAGATAATCAGAGTACCTATCTCATAATATATATCATATATATGTGTGTGTGTGTGTATATATATATATATATATATATATATATATATGTTAGAAGAATGCCTGGCAAAGTAAGAGCTTAACAAATGTTCACAATTATTATGCAAAGATGAACTGTTCATTTGGCGAAGAAGGGCAGGAAAAGCAATTATTATTAGTGGTGGTTGTTAGACTTTAGATCCTGGAACTACTGCCCCTTCCTTCTCCCTTCCAGGAATAACAGTCTCCCACATCTGCACAGCACTTTTCAGTTTTCGAAGTACTCTGTCATTCATTCTCCTTCTGTGTAATCCTCTTGACAATCTTGTGAGGCAATCAGGGCTTTCATTATTGTCTCCATTTTGCAGATGAGAAACTGAGACACAAATGGAGTAAATCAGCTGCTTTCAACATTTTTTCTTCTGGAACATTTTGAGAGATGATGCTTTCAGGTGGACACACTCCCCAGTGTAATTCCTGCCATATCTTCATCTCTTTCTCTACCTTTGGAAAGTATTTGATGTTACACAGCCTTTAAGAAAGGTAAGAAGAGCTATATGCAATTCATGTGGAACTATATCTTTGATATATTGTTGATGAAAATAAATCAGATTGCAAATTTACTATTTACAGTAATATTCTATGTATGTTTACACATGCCTAAAGCTGTCAGAAAGGCCACACAGGAAACCGTTCATAGTGGTTAACCCTGGAATTGAGGAGTGAGACGTGGCAGAATGGATGGAGGGAGCATTCACTTTTACTTTACACGATTTGTAAATAATCATGTATTATTTTTATAATGAAAACCTTATTCAGTTTTGAAAATAAAGCATTCAGTATGCAAGCAACATTATTATATGCATACCTTGAAACTGCTCTGATTTGCTTCAAGGAAATCATTCATGAACATGCATAGAATATCTCTGGAAGGGTATTTACGAAGCTGATGACAATGGTTGCCTCTCAAGAGAGAGAATGGGGGACTGGTGTTCGGACTCAAGGATGAGAGGAAAATGGACCTTTCACTGTATACTCTTTTATAAGATTTAATTTGTTTTTAACCAAGTGCATGTATTATGAATTCAAATAAATTGAGAGAAAATTCCTAAAAGCTTCAGTGATTTATAATTACCAATGAATAATTTGTAACTCACCTCATGACCGATTACAACACACCAGTGCTTCCCACTGTATTAGATACTAAGCAGAGTGCTAAGATCCAAACTCAGGACTTCTGACTCCAAGTCTATGGCTTTTTATACTACATTATTGCCCAATGCGGTTGCTTCAAGGGCTGCACCCTCTCATCCCCAAAACCCCTCAGGCCTACCCGCTAGGCTCAACAAACCATGGCAGTAACATCACAATTGTCATGGCAGAAAAGTCAGGACTGTGGAATTAACTCCCAGCTAGTCTTTAACCAACCACACTTCTGTATTGTTTCTTTTTTTCACATTGAGATATAACTTACATGCGGTAAAGTGTACAAATGTTCATCTCGGTGAATTTTTATATATGTTCACCTGTGTAATCACCATCCAGTTCAAAATATATACCATACCATCTTTCCAGAAGGCTCCTTCAGGCCTCTCCTGCACATACCACCCCCTAAATATAACCCCTATTCTGGCTCCTAGCCACCGCAGATTAATTTTGCCTGTTTTTGAACTTCACATAAATGGACTCATAAAATATCTACTCTTTGGTGTCTGTCTTCTTTTGCTTAACGCTATATTGTGAGACTTATCCATGTTGTATGTAACAGTTGTTTGTTCATTCCAGGAGTGGAAGTGCTGAACCACAGGGTATATGCACACTTAGCTTTATATATACTGCCAAACAGTTGTTCAATATTGTTGTACAATTTATCCTCCTACCCGTAATACAAGAAAGTTTCAAATGCTCCGCATTCTCACCCACACTTGATACTGTAAGTCTTTTTAATTTAAGCCATTTTGATGGGGGTCGCAACTCAATCTTGATCCGCCCTGACACACCTCGCTTCTCTGGTTCCCCATCTGCTCAGTGTTCTGGTCTAACAGCCCCTGAATGGACGTTTCCTACTCCTGATCAATGCTTCCTGCTCTTCTTTCCTGGAAGAGAGCCCTATCCTGCTATAACCCCAGCTATGGATTGAACTGTAGCTCTTACCACAAACAAATCTGATTTCTGCTGCAGGCTGAGACCTGATTCCAGTATGGACTGAGCCCTAATACTGATCATAGACAGGTCTCTTTCCTAATCACAGACTACATTCATAGCCCACCACAGACTGAGCCCTACTCACAGCTACCCGGTGAACCCTGACACCAACCACAGTCTGAGCCATGACCCCAGTAGTAGACCAAGCTCTAATGCTAGACGTAGCCCGAGCCCTGAACCTACTTACAAACTAACCTGAGCCAAACTCAGACTGATAAATACAAATGGATCAAGCACATTGTTAGAACTTACAGTTGACATTTGAACAACACAGGTTAGAACTGCAAGGATCTTCTTACACGCACATTTTTTTCTCAAATACTATAAAATCCACTGTTGAATCAGCGGTTAGTTGAATCCGTGGACGTGGAACCGCAGATATGAAATACAGTAATTGGGATATGAAGGAACTCCAGGTGAGGAGCGCAGACTATAAGTTCTAGAGGGATTTTCAACCGTGCGGTGGGTGGGCACCGCTAACTCCCGCGTTGTTCCAGGGTCAACTTTATTAGAGAAAGAGAAATTACAAGAATAAAGTGCACTGTGAAGTGAATTACAATCTCTACGGTCTCTTCTTGGTTCACTTCAAATTTTAACTGGAACTAAATTTTGCTAAGTTAGGGAAAAAGACTATAATCAACCCCACCCTGACATGTTGTAAAGAACAGGCTGGAGGCGGGGGAGTGTGGCTCAAGGAAGCCTAAAGCTGAGCTAGCCCTGCAGATGGTGGTGGAAAGACAGGCAACCTTCTTCCTGTCCTCACAAGATGGCAGGTTTATTTTAAGGGTGTTTTTAACAGCTTAAAAAGAATGGATTCAGAGAGCACTGGGGGAAGCCTCTGATTTTTGGGCTTCTGCCATGGTGCCTTTTTAAAAAAAAAAAAAAAAAAAAAAAAACAATGGTATTTGACTCCTAGTGAGATTTGTTCCTTCGTTACATTCTGATCATATTGCTTTTTACATCCCTCTCCCTGCAGTGGCTGTTGGAAAGGAAAAAGGAACCAGAGCTTTCAAGAATGAATGCTTAGAGGTTCTGTTTGCCGTTTGTCTGCTCATCAGCAGCAAGCTAAGAACACAATTTTCACTTTTTCTCATGCCGTTGAGAAAAATCTTGATTTCACCCATAATGCTAGGAGAAGTACCCTGAATGGACTGTATTCTGTGAAGGACGGGTGACGAGTCTGCCGTGCAAAGTCGACCTTCACAAACGTTTTCTCTCCTGGACAAAAATACTAATTGGTTTGAGATTTATGATTTTCTACACATTAACTGGGTAAGGAGCCATGTGCTATTATGGACAGGCACTGGGCTGGGAGTCAGGAGACCTGAGCATTTCTGCCACCATTTGTGACCTGGTGCAAATCCCTTTCTCTCTTTAAGCTTCCTCTCACCATCTATAATAATAAAGTTCAAGTGTAGCTGTTCATAATATCTTTTACATACTTTATCTGATTTAATCCTTACAACAATCTTGTAGAGATAAGAACTATTATTATTCCCATTTTACAAAAGAGGTAGCAGGGATGTAACAGAAAGTAAGACTTGCCCAAGATAACGTAGAAGTCAAGTAGTTTTGTTGTTATTTATCATTAATTTGCTCATTGACATTTATTAAGCATCTTCATGTGCCAAATACTGATTTTAACTCAAGGAACAGGGACATTTTCAGACCTAACCTTGTTGGTTAACTATTCTATAAAGGTCAGCATGTCAGCTGAAGGAGGTATGAATAGAACATTTTACGTTCTCCTTCTCTTAGGACAAATTTGGGCTAACTTTACAGCTCTGTCTCCCTGGAAGTGTAATAAAGGTGCAATATCAGCTATAGTAGTAGGCAGCATTGCTTATAGTAAAAATAACCCCTGATTGGTAAAGTGCATCTGGCCCAGGATATATGAGTACCTGGTGAGAAGCCATGGCTCTGGGCCACCTTAAGCACAGTGACTCTTGGGACTAGGTTCATCTCCCACAGAGAACCTGAAAGCTATGCCTGTGGGACACAAGGGATTGATTCCTATTTGGGACAGGGCATTTCTAAGCTAAGGCTGTTGCCCCATTCACTGGGGTGATTTTGTCTCCTTGGGCCGGGGGAGCCAAAGAAGACTAACCGCTGGATTACCACAAGAACTCCTGCTGAAGAGAAGTACCAGGTGCTGTCCTGTTGGCATGCTGTTTCTTACCTTGGCCCCTTGTTAGTTAATGTGATGGCAAATGAGGCCTATGGTAACTGAGTGAGGCCAAATGTCTAGTCGAGCCCAAAGAGCACCTGCTGATGGACATTTCAGGAACAAATCCAGGTCACAAAGATAGGATTCCAACACTGTTTTTTCTGACTCCAGAGCCACAGTTCTCAATCCTGGCCACATACTAGACTCAAATTGAAATATTTGAATCACTTGCCACAATCGACACAGCAATGGAGAAGAGCAAAACACTGCTACACACGACGTGGATGGATCTCTCTGACATAATGGTGAAGGAGAGAAGCAGACAAAAAAGTACCTACAGGCAAATTCCACTGATCTGAAGTTCAAAAGCAGGCAAAACTAACCAGAATAGTGGCAATTGTTGAGGGGTAGGTATTGACTGGAAGGAAGTACAAAGGAGCCTTCCAGGGAGCAATAAATATTCTGTCTTGATCTGTGGTGGTTACATGAGTGGGTGTATATATTCATAAAATATGTGAAAGCAGAGTTAATCCAGGAATGCAGAAGCAGAAAGATAGGCTGGACCCAAAGGTGGGTGGGACGTTTAATGGGAGATCAGGCAAATTTGAGGCCTTGGGTTAGAGGCTGTATCTTCTAGGAAAGCTCCCACTGATTCTTCAGGGTAGAGAGTGCGAGCCCCATGGTACAGTGTGTGAATAGTGTTTCAATCAGAGAGACCCAAGGCTTTGAAGAGAAAAGAGATAGGGGTACATGACCTGCATGATCAACTCCCACGGGAAGCAGGGAAGCAGCACCTGGAGCTGGAACCAAAAGGCAAATCTCTACTATGCCAGGAGCTATTCATATAAAACACAGGGGAGGTAATATTTTGTGAATATCAAGTAACAGCTTTCAGGATGGTGTTTTACTTTGCATGTGTCTCCCTTTTTTCCATCTTTTTTGTAAGAGGTTTAATTGTAGGGAAATTTAATAAAATAATTTATAAGGCCTTATTTTAGTCAGTTTGGAGACCAGAGAGTACCTGAAATTAAGTCCTGCCTATGGTTGAAATGGATTCATTCATTCCCGGCTTCAGGCTGGAACAAAACTGCCATAAAACCAAATTGAAAGGGAGAACCCAGGAGTCGTGTCTTATGAGAAATGGCCGAGACGGTGGAGGTCATGGTCCTGGAAAAGTAAAGATCGGGGGGAAGAGGACAGGGCATGAGAAGTGTCTCCAGATATCTAAATGTTTGCCCTGTAAGAAAAAGGCAGATCTGCTCAGGGTGACTTCAGAGGGGAACAAGGATCAGTGAGTACAAACTCTGGGAAATAAGAGTGCAGTGAGGAGAACCCTCCATGAGGAATTAGAGACCTCACAATTTCCCCAAAATGCAGTTTATTCATGCATATTTTCATTTACTGTGCTAGGCTCTGGGATACAGGGAACATGACCCCCAAGGTCACTTATGGGGTTTACTAAATGTGGCAGAGACTGCAGATTGCCTATCTAATATTTATTCTCCTCTTCTCTCTGACAAAATTCTGATTTTGTTATGGGCTTTAATGTGTCCACCCAAAATATTACATTGCCCAATCTCTTATTTATTTATTTATTTATTTATTGGCTGCGTTGGGTCTTCCATTACTGTGCGTGGGCTTCCTCTAGTTGTCGAGGGCTTCTCATTGCGGTGGCTTCTCTTGTTGCAGAGCACAGGCTGTAGGCATGCAGGCTTCAGTAGTTGTGGCACACGGGCTCCAGTAGTTATGGCTCACGGGCTCTAGAGTGCAGGCTCAGCAGTTGTGGTGCACAGGCTTAGTTGCTCCGCGGCATGTGGGATCTTCCCAGACCAGGGCTCGAACCCGTGTCCCCTGCATTGGCAGGCGGATTCTTAACCACTGCACTACCAGGGAAGCCCCTGCCCAATCTCTCTTGTAGCTAGGGATGACCAGTGAGTTGTGAATGGAAGTTGTAGGGTGAACTTCCAGGACATCACCTTAAAAGAGGCTCACTTAGATAACAGAGGTACCATTATTGCCCTCTTCTTATTTCTGCTTAGAATATAGATGGAAGAGTTGAAGTTTGAGCTGCTATCTTGGGTCATGAGCTGCCCTTCAGAAAGGAAACCACTAAGGATAGTGGAAGAGAAAGACATAAGGATCTTGGGTTTCTAATGACTGTGAAGTCTCCATATTAGCTCTATATCGACTGTCTGTGGACTTTTTTACAAACTTCTACCTTGTTTTTTAAGTTATTTATTTAGGTTTTCTGTTGTATGTAGCCATTTCTACTCCTGATACACTAAGCAAAACTTTGTTTTTAAACTAAACTTGTATAAAACTGAGATCCACTTTAGCTCAAACAGCTGTATACTATGACTGTTATTCTCTGAGGTCCCAGTATGGTATCACCTTCTATATGAAACTTTCCCAGATTTTTTTTTTTTTTTTGCGGTACACGGGCCTCTCACTGTTGTGGCCTCTCCCGTTGCGGAGCACAGGCTCCGGACGTGCAGGCTCAGCGGCCATGGCTCACGGGCCCAGCCGGTCCGCCGCATGTGGGATCTTCCCGGATCGGGGCACGAACCCGTGTCCCCTGCATCAGCAGGTGGACTCTCAACCACTGCGCCACCAGGGAAGCCCTCCCAGATTCTTTAAGAAGGTTAAATCTCTCCCTCTTTAAGTCTCCTACAGCACTTTGTTTATTCTGCTAGGATAACACTTATCAAATTGAGTCTTATGGCAGGTCCCTGACAGACACATTTATGATTCCTGCTCATTATTGACTGTATAGGCAGAGTATGATGAGTGTTTAAATGGGGAGGGCACTTGTGTTGCTGTCCAAGGTCCTGAACCTTCAAACACACTAGGACACCAGTTGCTTTCTCCAGTCTCTGAGACACTAATTTTTTATTTTCTTAAAAAAAATTTTTAAAAAAATTTTTGGCTGCATTGGGTCTTCATTACTGTGCATGGGCTTTCTCTAGTGGCGAGCGGGGGATACTCTTCATTGCAGTGGCTTCTCTTGTTGCGGAGCACGGGCTCCGGGCGCGCTGGCTTCAGTAGTTGCAGCGCTCAGGCTCAGTAGTTGTGGCTCGCGGACTCTAGAGCGCAGGCTCAGTAGGTGTAGCGCACGGGCTCAGTTGCTCCGCAGCATGTGGTATCTTCCCGGACCGGGGCTCGAACCCGTGTCCCCTGCATTGGCAGGCGGATTCTTAACCACTGGGCCACCAGGGAAGTCCTGAGACCCATTCTATCTGAGCAACCTCACCAAACAATTCTTATGAGGCAAGGAAGAAGCAATAGCAGGAAAAAAAACAGTAAAAGCTGAAAGAGAGAGACAAATGGACAGAGAACAGAGGCTGCTCAGAACATTTTTGATGAAAGGAGGCCAGGGAGGAAAAAAAAGTTTTCTTTTGACAATTTCAAATAATGTCATCAGAGTTAACAAAGATTGATAGATAAGATGAGTCATAAATTTGTGTTCTAAGTGATGCAAAGCTGTGTAAGTATTGATATGAACAACTATATTTGTGCAGACAGGGAAGCAGAACTTTATCTAGGTGGAAATGGCAGGAGGAATGATCTTCACTGGATTTACACCAGTGTGCTCATGCTTCTTCTTTTCAATCCTTTTTTTAAAAAAATTATTTAATTAATTAATTTATTTTTGGCTGCGTTGGGTCTTTGTTGCTGCACGCGGGCTTTCTCTATTGTGGCAAGCAGGGGCTACTCTGCGTTGCAGTGCGCGGGCTTCTCATTGTGGTGGTTTATTTTGCTGCGGAACATGGGCTCTACGCGCGCGGGCTTCAGTAGTAGTGGCTCATGGGCTCTAGAGCGCAGGCTCAGTAGTTGTGGTGAACGGGCTTAGTCACTCCGTGGCATGTGGGATCTTCCCGGATCAGGGCTTGAATCTGTGTCTCTACGTTGGCAGGCGGATTCTTAATCACTGCGCCACCAGGGAAACCCCTTCTTTTCAATCTTGATAAATAATTTGTGATTTTTAAAAATAGTGCCACATAAGAAGTTGGACTGTGACTTATGTTTTACAATTCCTACAATTGATTTCATATATTTTTTCATGTTCTACCATTTTTCCATGTTTTTATTGGTTATATGTATATATGTCATCTCTCCCCCAAACTGGAGAATGGATATTCTGCCCATAGTCCCTCCTCCTTGCAACCATCCCAGTTACCCTGTGTTTGGCTTGGCTAGCCACATGAGTCCCCTTGTACAAGATTTTTACAGTGCTCTTGATTTAAATACATCCTAGGGGGCTTCCCTGGTGGTGCAGCGGTTAAGAAACCGCCTGCCAATGCAGGAGACACGGATTCGAGCCCCGGTCTGGGAAGATCCGACATACCGCGGAGCAGCTAAGCCCATGTGCTACAACTACTGAGCCTTTGCTCTAGACGCGAGCCACAACTATTGAGCCCATGTGCCACAACCACTGAAACCCACGCACCTAGAGCCTGTGCTTCGCAATGAAGCCACCGCAATGAGAAGCCCACGCACCACAATGAAGAGTAGCCCCTGCTCTCTGCAACTAGAGAAAGCCTGCGTGCAGCAACGAAGACCCAGTGCAGCCAAGAATAAATAAATACATTTATTTGAAAAAATAGATGCATCCTAGGTGCTTAAAAATGCATTATCTCAGTTAATCCTTTCAACAGCCCATAATATCAGTATAATTATTCTCAATACAATTAAATTCATGTCATGGATCTTTGAGGCTGTTTGTGAATTGAATAGTTGAAACAATGAATAGTCGTTCACAAATGTCAAGGGTCTGTTCTAATTTACCTGTCTCCCAAAATAGCCTATGAAAACCTTGAAGTCATGAACCATATCGTATTCATCATCATATTTTCAACAATATCTAGCATGGTTCCTGACACATAGTGGGGGTTCGAAAGTATTTTTAGAATAAATTAATGAATTAATGGAAATATATAATCATTAGCATTGCATTTAAATCATTTAAATAGGGTGCATTTATGAATAATAGGTCAAAGACACATAACGGAAATTTCAAAATAGTCTTAACTATAGTGAAGGATTAGAAAAACATCCTACATGATATTTCCACTATATGAAATAGTGCATTCTTGAAAATTAAGACAGGGAGCAGGAATAGTGAAAAAATACCCTTCACATCTAGGTGTCACTCCTGTGATGAACCAAAATGATTTAGCTTACTCTAAGGAATAAAAGGGGAAGCCCTTGGTCCCATTTCCTTCCTTTCCCTTCTTTCCCTCCCATTTTCCCTTCTCCTTCCTCTCCTTTCCCTTCTTTTCCTATATTCAAACATTTATTGAGATCCTACTGCATTAATGCCCTATGAGGATTTCAGCCCTTGCCTTCAAAGAGTTTACTCTCTAGTCAAGAGGGGGAAAAGTTCACAAATAGCAATATCTACAACCATAGTGATAGCATCTGATTCTGTACAATAACATCAAACCCACAGTTTTGCCTGGAGCTGCCCTCTTGCCCAACATGAATCCCACCTTGGAAGACTTAGCTGATCTTACCTCCTAAGCAAAGGACAAAGAAAATTCTTTTCCTCAGTATCTAAGTACTCATTTGACTGAATTACAAAATAGCAAGGCTTTCCTCTGGGATTAAAAGCTAGGAAAAGCCCCAGAATTATATCCAAAATGACTAGAGCTACTCAAAAGAAGGATTATAGCAAGTAAAAGGGGACTTTATAGCTCCTCAAATCCAACCCCCTTATTTTTCAGATCTGGAAGCTGGAGTCCAGAGAGGTGGAAAGATTGCCTCCAGTCACACAGCAGATCAGTGGCAGTGCCACAGCTAGAGCACAGGTTTATAGGCTCCCGCTAAATACTCTCTTTATTTTCCACTATTTTTAAAGTTCCCAAGGTTTACTCAGGGTTAACATGTACATCCACAGGCTGTGCCCTGAACAGCTGCGATGTGACCATGATGCAAATGGCACCCTTAGACTTTTGCATGCAACAGCCCTGGTTTTACCAACGTGCTCCTCAGATTATTTTAAGTAGTTCAGGACAAACATTTAAGGATACTAATAATTATGCCTTTACTTTAATGTTTAGGAAACATAAAAAGCACACTAAACTTTGATTTTATGGATAGGGATATTACATAGTAATCTAAAGTTTACTTTAAAATTTAAGTTGAAAGGTGAATGAATTAAAATAAAAATATTTTTTAGAAGGCATGCACCTGGTAACAGAATGTGATAAAAATCATGAAAGAAGTATACAAATTACCGAAGTTTAGGAAACTTTGTATTTATCATATCGTGCTGCATCCCTCCAAGATAAGATAAAGTATTTTTATAAATTTACCTGCTCAGGACACTGTGAGAAGATGAGTTTTTAATGTGAAAGTGATGATTGGATGGTTGGATATATGTACATTTAGTAGAAACAGGTTAAAAGCAGTTAGGAGAGGATATTTTATTCAGGAAGGTTAGAGGGTAACTAGATGGGAGAGTTAGGCCTGAGTTTTGGCGTGTCATGGAAATGATTATGATTTTCAGATATGCACTCTTGGATTAGCAAAGGGTTAGGTAAAAACCTTGTGACCTATTTCCTGTAATTGAATGTGAATATTTATCAGAAGAGATAGGTTCAAATCCTGCTTCTGCCACTTCCCAGCTTGTGCCCTCTACCAAGTCACTTAACCCCTTTGAATTTATTTTAAAAAGCTGTGTTGTGAGGAATAACTATGAGAATATAAAAATGCCTTGAAAGGGAGAGTGAGAGAAAGACTGAAAGAGAGAGGTAGGAAAAGAGAAGAATGATGAAAGAGAGGAAGCCAGGTTAGATGGACTGTCAGAAAAATGGGAGCTGGTGAAATTATCTCAGACTTTATGTGCTGAAATAGTCATTCTTGTCACAAGCTGCTAGATTTTTTCTTATGAAAACATTTCTAAGGTGGCAGATGAATATATATATATATATATATTTTTTAGATGGATATATTTTTAAAAATTTTCCTGAAACATAACACTCCAAAAGGATGTGTTAGAGAAATGCCAAGAAAAGAAGGCAGAAGGAGGTAAAGTCCTTAGATGAAGAGGAAGACAAAATGATTTATACATGGACCTATGGAGGCAGAAGTCTCACCTCCTCCACGAACCTTCCTGACCTCCTGGGTGGAATTGACTATCTCCTCTTGGGCTCCCACTAGACTTGCACACTTTCTACTAGAGTTGGTACAATGGTTTAGGAGCTTCTCTGTTTGCCTGTCATTCCCATTAGATAGTACAGGCATGCCTTGTTTTATTGCACTTCACTTTATTGTGCTTTGCAGATACTGAGTTTTTTACAAATTGAGGGTTTGTGGCAACTGTGCATTGAGCAAGTCTATTGGCACCATTTTCCCAACAGCTCACTTTGTGTCTGTTTTGGTAATTCTTATAATATTTCAAACTTTTTAGTTATTATACTTGTTATGGTGACCTGTGATCAGTGATCTTTGATGTTACTGATGTAGTTGTTTTGGGGTGCCATGAACCAGGCCCATATTTAAGCCCCTTGAGTACTGGGACCGCATCTTATTCACCTTCTGTATTCTAAGTTACTTCCACAGAACCTGGTACATGTAATATGCTTGACTAATGTTTGTTGAATGAAGGAGCCTGGGTCAAGGGACTTAACACCATGTCCTTTGAGGGAGGCAGTCCAGAGGACATTTAACCTGGAGAAGAGATAACTCTGAGGAGGTATACTCACTATTTTTCCAATATTTGTAGCACTAACTTGGGGAAGTGTATTTGACTGTTTTATTTTTGGTCGTGCCGTGCAACATGCGGGATCTTAGTTCCCTGACCAGGGATCAAACCCGTGCCCCCCTCATTGGGAGCTCAGAGTCTTAACCACTGGACTGCCAGGGAAGTCCGGAGGAAGTGTATTTGAAATGGGCTCTGTGGTCCCCATGGCATAGCTAGGACTAAGAAAGCGACCTTGACTCGTTATAAGGAATTCTAACCATCAGAACTGGCCATAAATGTTATGGCTTATCTCATTGAGGCAAGGGCTCATTTCTACAGAGACTAGATACCACCTTTCAATGTTTCAGATACTGGATTAGATGATCTCTGTAGTCTACCTGTCTTCTACTCTTCTGTTTTGCTTGTTACGTTTCTAGCTGATTTTAAAACATCTTCCCACTGGGCACCTCTATCTATTTCTGGAAACATAGACCTTACAGCTGGAAGGAACCTCAGAACTCATTTGGTCCAATCCCTTCTTCGTACCACTCTACATATGAGAAAACTAAGACCCAAGTCAAATAGCTAGTTTATGCTGGAAGATAGCCCTAGAACCCAGTTCTCCAGGGTTCTCTTCATTGCTGACCAAGATATGGTGCCACTGTGTCTTGAGCGGTAGGACTCTCTTCCCTTTCCTTGTAGTATGTCAACAGGTACTGTATCTCTATTTCCCATTCTCTCACTTCAGAATAAAAATTGAAAGAGAGAAATTGCAGAATGAATGCAGGCTTATCCTGAAGTAAGACAGAGAAAGAAAATTACTGTATGGTATCACTTATATGTGGAATCTAAAAAATACAACAAACTAGTGAATATAACAGAATAGAAGCAGACTCACAGATATGGAGAACAAACTAGTGGTTACCATGGGGAGGGGTGGGGAGGGGCAACATAAGGATGAGGGAATGGGAGGTACAAAGTATTGGGTGTAAGATAGGCTCAAGGATGTATTGTACAACACGGGGAATATAGCCAATATTTTGTAATAATTGTAAATGGAAAGTAAGCTTTCAAAATTGCATACAAATTAAAAATTTTTTAACAAAAAAAGAGGAAAAAATACAGACATCATAATGAAAATACCATTCTTTTGATAAACCATTATTGCATAGTGGTTAAGGGCTACGAGCTTGGAGCACAATGCATGACCGATGCACAGCAGATGTACCCATGTCCATGAGCTCTGGTGCAGGGCTTCATGTGCCCAGAGGCACCTGTTTTTAATTTACACAGGTGACACAGGATTGAAACTTGAGGGTCAGAGAGACCTGGGTTCTAGTTACTCCACATTTCTAGTAGTGTGACATTGGGCAAGTTAATTAGCTCTCTGATCCCCAGTTTCCTTATTTCTAATATGAGAATAACTATACCCCCTCCCCAGGGGAGTGGTAATATTAAGTAAAATAGCATGTAAAACTCTGAGCACAGTATAGTAATAAGCACTCAATATATAACTTAAAGTCAGCCCTAGTCTTTTTGTTTTTCTTTCCAGTCTCTTATCAGATATAAAAAGAGATAGTTGAATAAAACTTCTCCTCAACATTTCAGCCTCTTCCATTTCTACTGGAAATAATCCAGCTCAATCCCAGTGTCTGTCTCTGTGAAAACTTCCCCTGCACCTTCACTAGGTGACATTGCATAGTCACTTTACTCTATGAGCTGTTTCTTCACCTGTAAATGAAGGCAGGAGAGGAAGGAAGGTCTATTTGCTATTTATAGCAATCTGTTACAAGTATATCTTAATTTTGTAATGTAAAAAAAAAAGGATTTTTGAAAATTGGACTAGAGTGTTATCTAAGGTCCCTCCCTGCTCTGACAATATTTGAGTTTGAGAATCTAAACCTTCCTCTCTTTCTTCCACTCCCATTCCTTTCCTCCATCCCTACTCTCTTCTCTGGCCTTAGAACATGAAACTCAGTAAGAGTGAAACATGCAGGTGGAAGGATTGTAGGAAATGTATTTCTTTTTGAACCAGTCCCAGGAATCACTGTAGCTGGAAGCGCAGGGAAGCCCAGGACAGATCCAATTGCCTCCCTTAGCTGGAACACAGCCTATCTTTTAAATTGGAGCGCTTTTCTTTACAATTTCACTATGTCATCCCTATCCAGTATCACATTTCCTTTAGGGAAATCCAGCAGTTGAGTTAGAAAAATACAGACCTAGAAGTGCACAACCTGGGTAATACAGAAAACAAGTTTCGGGACTTCCCTGGTGGCGCAGTGGTTAAGAATCCGCCTGCCAGTGCAGGGGACACGGGTTCGAACCCTGGTCCAGGAAGATCCCACAAGCCGTGGAGCAACTAAGCCCGTGCACCACAACTACTGAGCCTGTGCTCTAGAGCCCGCGAGCCACAACTACTGAGCCGGCATGCCACAACTACTGGAGCCTGCGCGCCTAGAGCCCGTGCTCTGCAACAAGAGAAGCCACTGCAACGAGAAGCCTGCGCACCGCAATGAAGAGTAGCCCCTGCTCACCGCAACTAGAGAAAGCCCGCGTGCAGCAACAAAGACCCAACACAGCCAAAAATAAATAAATACACCTATAAAAAAATCTAATTAGACTTATTATCATAGAGTAAATGCAGGTGGGGTGATATCACATAAAATGTAGCTTTAAGCTGTCTCTGAGAGCTCCATCTCTGACATTCCACCACCTTCTAAAAACCCACTTTTCTAACACCCTATTCCCAGCTGCTTGTCTGACAGAGAGCAGTCTTAACAAATCCTTTCCTAATCCTCCAGGAATTCTGCTGAGTAATGTTACCTCCATCTTCTTACAGAGGTGTTTTTAAAGTGGGAGTCCAGAAGAGTTATGGACTTTGTATGAGGATGAGGGCAAAGCATCACGGGGATTACTGAGGAAGGAACCTCCTTATCCTAGGTTTCATGCATTCCAGTGGAGGGACCCCCTTACACAGAGAAGCAGTGGCTTATGACTTGTGCCTGATGCGTCTGGAGGAAGGAATAGCACAGACAGGGCTTTTTGTTTGGCACAAGCCCACATGGACCTGGCAGATATTCTGAACTGTTCCTTTAAACCTCATGTGTTACTGGAGATCAATGATTGCTGGGAGCTGAATGAGGAGAGGCGCAGGAGGTGCATTAGAAAAGGGTATGGGATACTTTTAGGGGTGATGATGGATATGTTCTTTACCTTGATCGTGTTGATGGTTTCATAGGTATACAGGAATGTCAAAACTATCAGATTGTACACTACAAATATGTACAATTCATTATATCTCAATTATACCTCAGTAAAGCTGGGGGAAAACTAAATAGGTAAATGCAGAGAGGGTTGTGAAGAAGCATCTTCTGTAACAACATGATTTTATTGTAAAAATCAATGAGAGTCACCTATAAAATTTACATAGACACACATAGAACATGGAAAAAAAATGGTTAACCAGTTTTAAAATCTTCGAGATAAAGAGCATCATTGGGTTTTTAAAAACTCATTTGTTAGAATTATTGTAATGCCACATCTTGCAAGTAGTTTGCAGGAAAAACTGATTAACATAAAGGAAGATGGAAGTTTATTAGCTGAATTTCAACGAAAAGCAGTAGGAGTGTAAAATTGAAAGAGGAAATCAGGTTTCGATATACATATCAAAGTCTTGGATCTACATATCGCTGTGGAGCATCTTTTACAGCTAGGACAGCTTCAAAACAAATATCCAATAAAGCTGAAATGAGAATAGACCTTCAAATATCTATATCACAAATTATTTTAAAAGTTTTAAAAACAGCAAAATACATTCAATATATGGTACTCACTAAAATATTATCATTGGTTAAACAAATGCTTTTTTCTATGACTAATAAAATAAGGTAAAACTAATATTTAAAATAATGTTTGAAATAGTACTTTTAATAGATAAAATTTTAAAAATTAAGAAATAAAGTCTGACTAATTCCAGGGCCAAATATTAACAAAGTCATTTGGCCTCAAGCATAAGCCATGTTCTCCAACCTAGACTTTATGAATAATAAAAATGACATTTTACTCTCAATCAGCCAATTCCTCTGTCTACATCTCAAATAGTTCTGAACTGAGCAGGGAAAAGGGGAGAGTCATTTATTAACCTCCCAACAGTGGTGACATTTTGCTTGATTTTTGAAGACTGAATAGAAGATCACCAAGTAAAGATGTGGGAGAGGGCATGACAGGTAGCAAGAGAAGCATAATCAAAGTTACGGAAGCATTAAAGAAACTGGTGCACCAAGGAAGTGCATGGCTGGAGATTTAGGGTGTATGTTGAAAAGTGGCAGGAAAAGAGGGCCATACCCTTGGGTCTAGATCAATGCTAAACATTCGTGTCTTAAAAGCAGGGGTCATATCCATCATGTTCTGCGCTGACTACCTGGTGCCTAGAACAGTGTCTGGCTCAGGGGAAGGAATAAGTATTGTTTTGCACTATGTTTAATGAATTTGAGTATTTCACTGGGGGTGATGGGAAACATTTCCTGTGGGTGATGGGTGAGTTCAATTCTTCAGCCTTTCCTTTTCTTCTGTGAGCTAGCCCATATCATTTTTTCTTAAGTTAGCCAGAGCTGATTTCTGTTGCTTGCAACCAAAGAACCCTGCCTGATTCAGCTCCCTCAATATCTCTTCCGTGAAGTATATCAAGGGCATCCCAAGTGTTTGCAGTAGTGGGCTACAAGTTCAGAAATCCCTGGGTGTGTGCCACTGGTATTTAAACTAATAAACATAGAGAATAAAGCGGGTCTATATGTGTGCTAGATGGAAGTCAAGTGTGTGTGTTTAAGTCAAGTGTGTGCAACATATGAATGAGCAGAAACATTAAACATAACCTTTAGGAAAAGACAACAGGCAAGTCCAAACAAAAAGAAAGCAGAATATGCATTATTCATATTACAAAATAAATTCAAGGAAAGCAAAATCTATTTAGATATTTACCAAAGGGAGAGCACTACATAACAAAGCTTATGGGAATGGGCCAAATCTCTACTTTCAGGAAGATTAAAAACCTTAAATTTCCTTATTATAGAAATAAGAATGAAATGTCTGAACTGAGCAGTCTAGTTAAGAAACTTGATGAAAAAAGGGAGCAGACAGAATAAGAAAGGTGTTCGGCTGCAGTCAGGTCCATGGTAGGGGACAGGGTGAGGAAGAAGGGCCTCTCAAATGCATAAATCATATGGTCAGAAGGGTTCAAGGACAACCAAAAGAGCTCAATGTCACAGAAGCAAGGAAACAGAGTTTTAATGAAGTAGTGAGTTGCAGAAAGGAGAGAAACCAACAGCATCAAATGCAAAAGAGAGATCCAATAAGAAAATTACTTAAATTTCTACAGAATTTGGCAATTACCAGCAAGAGGTCATGAGAGTTTCTTCTAGCTTCTCACAGAAAGAAAAGACTTTTTCAGAATTAAAAAAAGGACATGGAGTTAGTGGTTATTTCTCATGTTTGCCATCCAGCATCTTATTAGCCTTCTTATGGTAAGTGCACTCCAATTTTGTTACAAAAGAGACAGCCATGCAGAAACTTGCAGCCATGTTGCTCAGATGAAGGTGACATGTTTCCATGTCTGGGGTTGATGTGGCACTGTGGGTTGGATAACCTAACATCATTCCCATCCCTCTTCTCTCTTACCTGCTCCCTGCCCTGTACTCACTTTCCCGATTACTTTATAGCAAGCAGTGGCAATGCGATGTGTGATGCAAAGGAGACATAATGTCTAGACAGACACGATGACTAGAACTGGGGCATCCATCTTGTGAGAAAAAGTAGAAAGATCAAGAGAATCACAGCTCTAGCAGTCCTGAATCGTTGCTCACTGGATGGACAGCAGTAGCTGTGTGACTCTAGGCATTTTATGATGTGAGAAATATAAATTCCTGATGTATGAGAAGTATAACCTCACCCTTCGGTGGGAGGCATATCAATCACATTGCAAGAAGAGAATGTGCAATGGGATAAATATATTGATGCAGCCATCTCTGGAAAAAACAGTCTGCTACAGACTCTATCAGTTTCCTGTTACAGAAACTCCAAGACTAACTGGCTTAAAGAGAATAAAAAGAAATTGGGTTTGGGCTTCCCTGGTGGCGCAGTGGTTGAGAGTCCGCCTGCCAATGCAGGGGACACGGGTTTGTGCCCCGGTCTGGGAAGATCCCACATGCCATGGAATGGCTGGGCCCATGAGCCATGGCCACTGGGCCTGCGCGTTTGGAGCCTGTGCTCCGCAACGGAAGAGGCCACAACAGTGAGAGGCCCGCGTACTGCAAAAAAAAAAAAAAAAAAAAAGAGAAATTGGGTTCAAATGACATAGCTTAACATTTATTCAAGCCTTACCTGGAGTCAGCCCTACCCCTGGAGTTTTCACATATGTGACTCAATAAATTTCTTCTTTGTTTAAGCCAGTTAGTCTTGGGTTTTCTATTACACAAAACTGAAAGAGTGTAGCAGATTATTTTCCCTAAAGATGGCTGTATCCATGTATTTATCCCACTGTACGTTCTCTACTTGCAATGTGACTGGGTCTGTGTTCCCATCCCTTGAAGCTGGGTGGGGCTTGTGACTGCCCTAACCAGTGGAGTATGGCCTGGTGGTGCTGTGTGAGATCCTATGCTAAGGTATCAAAAGGCACAGATTCCACCTCTCTCTTTCTGTTTGCCATTGTAACCCCCAACTATATTGCAAGGAACCCTAAGCCACATGCAGAGGCCATGTGTAGGTGTTCTCGCCAACAATTCCGGCTAAGGTCTCAGCCGGTACTGAGAATCAGTACCAGAATCAGTCAGTAGATGTGAGTGAATGAGCCTTCAGCTAATTCCAGCCTCTAGTCTTCAAGTCTTCCAGCTGTGACTGAAGATATCAAAGGGCAGAGACAAGCCATTCTGGTGGTGCCCCATCTGATATCCTGACCCACAGAAAACATGAAGGATAATAAATGATTATCAGTTTTAATGAAACTAAGTATTGGGTAATTTGTTCCATGTTGCTAGATGAACTAATACAGAGCCCTAATTAATAGGATTGGGGTTCTATGTGAGAGTGGTTTAAGAACAGTGAAATGAGAAATAAGATTGCAGAGTGTGAGTAGTGAATTGGAAATGAGGAAAATGGAGCCAGAGTGTAAGCTCCTCGGGAAAATTTGCATGAAAGCATCTCCCTGGTGTTGAAAAAGGATAAAACAAGTCTGAATCCAAAGCAAACAGCAGCCTTCATGCTTTTGCTCATCGTCAGAAGAATAAGGTTATGAGTTTGATAGAATCCAGAAGAAGGAACTTCAGCTAATAAGTTTCATGAATTCCTCTGAATTCAAAAAGGCATTAAGAAGGAATTAAAGGTGAATCAGTGAAACCCTCAAGAAGGCGGCATTTATTTGAGAAGCTCTCTGCTCAAAACCTCCAGCAGACTGCATCACCTATGGTTAAGATCAAGCTCTTCAGCCTGGCATTCAAGGGTCTCTTTGCCATTTCTGTTTCCCAGCTTCCCCTTTACATACACTGTGCTCCAGCAGAACTGCAGTGTGCAGAATGGCACTACTTGATATTCTCCAATCGCTCCTTCACTTTGCCACCTCTGGGTCCTTGCCCTTGTGGGGAGGAAGCTCTGGGACCCCAGCCTTGGTCAGAGTGCTGTTCAGAGCCCGTGCCCATCCTCACCTCAGCCAAGGTCGAGAAGCCTCCTGGAGACAAGAATCAATGATATGTGGTCTTAGGGCCTCCAGCCTTCTTCTTATGTGACTTTTAAGTTGAGGTATAACGTATATACAATAAAATGCATTGCTCTTAAGTATACAGTTCTATGAGGTTTATTTATTTATTTTTGGCTGCGTTGGGTCCTCGTTGCGGGCTTTTCTTTTGGGCTTTTCTTTTAGTTGCGGCGAGTGGGGGCTACTCTTCCTTGCAGTGCGCAGGCTTCTCATTGTGGTGGCTTCTCTTGCTGTGAAGCACGGGCTCTAGAGCGCAGCCTCAGTAGTTGTGGCGCATGGGCTCAGTTGCTCCACGGCATGCGGGATCTTCCCGGACCAGGGCTCGAACCTGTGTCCCCCTGCATTGGCAGGCGGATTCTTAACCACTGTGCCACCAGGCAAGCCCCAGTTCTATGAGTTTTGACAGTTCTATTCACACGGTAACCACCAGTCCAATGAAGCTTTAGAATATTTCTGTCACTTCAAAAATTTCCCTCATTCCCCTGCCCCTTTCCAGTCAATCCTTGTGCACCTCCCCATCCCCCAGAAAACAACTGCTCTGGTTTCCATTACCATAGATTAGTTTTGCCTCTCTTTGAACCTCATATAAATGGAATCACACAGTATGTATTCTGTGTCATGCTTCTTTCACTCAACATAGTGTTTCTGAGATTCATCTATGTTTTTGTGTGCATTACTTTTTCATTCCTTCTTATTGCTGAGTAGTATTCCATTGTATGAATGTAGCACAATTTGTTTATCCATTTCCCTGTTGATGGAAATTGGAGTTGTTTGCAGTTTTGTACTATTATGAATAAAGCTACTTTGAACATTTCTAGAGGACATTTGTTTTGATTTCCTAGGAGTGGAATTGCTAGGTCATGGGATAAATGAGGGTTTAACTTTGTAAGAAACTCTAAGCAGTTTATCTAAGTAGTTGTGCCATTTTATGCTCTCATCACCACTGTATGAGAGTTCCAGTTGCTCTATCCTTGCCAATATTTAGCATTGTTAATCTTTTGGTATTGTCAGTGGGTGCAAAATTATATCTCATTTTGGCTTTAATATGCATTTCCCTGATGACTAATGATGTTGGGTACCTTCTCATGTGCTTATTCATATATGATCTTTTGTGAAGTGTCTATTCAAGTCTTTTGCTATTTTTTAAATTGATCTGTACACGTAGAATTCTTTGTTGCCAAGGTTACAGATACAGAATCCAGAAGCCCACCTGGAGTTCACCTGGAGCTGGCACACGCGTTCAAGGCAAGAAAGGCCAAGTGTCTATAATCAAAGAATCTGAATCTACTTAGGAGTTAGGCTGCACAGGATCATGTAAACATTGAGAATTGTGTCTTTTGATATTGGACATGACTCAGTGTGCCTGGAAAAAGAGCAGAAATTCTGAATATTATACTACAGTAGTAGCTCCCAACATTGGATCCAAATTATCCAAAACTCTGGAGAGTTTTCATCTCCAGAGACTGTGATTAAATGATGGTGGTGCAGCCACAGCATCTGGAGTTGTAAAAGTTTTCCAGGTGACTCTAAAATGCAGCCAAGGCTGAGAATCACTTTTCTAAAAGCAAAGACATTCACTCATTACTGGGCATCTGCTATGCTACTTTGCTAAACCATCAAGCTCATTTAAACAGAATATTAGGTGTCTTTTTCACATAGGTAAGTTATTTAGAGAAGCTGGAGATTTCTATTCATCTATCAATATCAAGTATCAAACTGCAGAATGTGGACCACGATCAGTTGCTTTTCGTTCCTGGCTTCATAATTCTCGCAAGACTTCATCTCATCTATAATAATCATGTTTGAAATAAACTGAGGATTTAGTTTTCAGTTCTAGACACATTCTCCACCCAACAGTTAAAATGAGATGTAAGAATTATCTTTATTTCTTGTCTTAAGCTAAAGTGGAGCCATCCCATGTATTTGTAACTTACTACCAAGTTCCATCGCCCCAAAAGCCAGATTTCAAATTTGGGAAAATCTGTATAGAAGTTATGATCTAGAGTAAGGGTCAGCAAATTATGGCCCGTAGGCCAAATCCTTCCTGTGGCCTAAATCCAGTACAATGCCTGTTTTTCTAAAGTCTGTGAGCTAAGAATGATTTTTACATTTTAAATGATTGAGAAAAGTCAAAATGAGACTAATAATAAGAATTAATCAAGGTCCATAACATTTTTTGAAACACAAAAACACAACTGTTCATCTACATATTGTTTATGGCTGCTTTTGCAGCCAGAGGTTAGGATCATGAAGCTCTAATTCCTTAACCCATCAAAATAGAGACTTCCTTTTATCCAGCAGTAAAACCTCAGAGTCTCCTCCAAAAAGTACCTTGTGATCACACTACTGAACTGGAGGAGAACCCTTGGACACAGGTAGGGCAGATGAGATATTGTGACACTCTGTAATTAATTACACATCTTGTAATCAAAAGTTAGCCAACTTTAAAAAGACTATTTGACTACAGGACTTCCCTGGTGACGCAGTGGTTAAGAATCCGCCTGCCAATGTAGGGGACACGGGTCCGAGCCCTGGTCTGGGAAGATCCCACATGCCGTGGAGCAACTAAGCCCGTGTGCCACAACTACTGAGCCTGCATGCCACAACTACTGAAGCCCGCGCACCTAGAGCCTGTGCTCCGCAACAAAGAGAAGCCCCTGCTCACCGCAACTAGAGAAAGCCCGTGCGCAGCAACGAAGAACCAACCCAGCCAAAAAAAAACACAAAAAACCAAAACTATTTGATTACAAACTCTATAGGTAAATAGTACCATTTCCTTTTAAAAATCACAAGAGAAAAAGAATAAGAAAAATCCTACATATTAAAAGAGACTTAAGAAACATTGCCACCAATTACAAAGTATAGATCTTTATGCTTTGAATCCTGATTAGAGCAAACTGGGAAAAAAATGCGATGATTAAGGAAATGTGCACTCTGGATATTTGATTATATTAAGAAAGTTGTATGAACATTTTTACATGTGAGAATAGCATTGTGGTTATGGTTTAAAATAATTCTCATTTTTAGAGATGTCTAAAATATTTATATGACAAGATACAATATCTGGGCAGGAGGGTAGTAGGCAGGGGTACAGATGAAACCAGACTGACCATGAGTTGATAAGTGTTGTAGCTTGTTGATGAGTGTATGTGTTCATTATATTATTCTGTCCATTCTTACATATATTTCAAATTTTCCAATATAAAAAGCCTTATTTTGTTTTTTAAAAGGCTTTTTGAAAGAGCAGCAATAACATTTATTTGAAAGAAATCAGTTATTTGTCCAACAAAGTATTTAGAATCCTTATAAAAGCATTATAGTATTTGTGCAGGTGAGTAAAACATTAGAGGTTTTTATTTTTTTAATATTTATTTATTTAGGCTGCACCAGGTCTTAGTTGTGGCACGTGGGATCTTCCTTGCGGCGTGTGGGCTCTTTAGCTGCGGCATGCAGGCTTCTTAGTTGCAGCATGCATGCAGGATCTAGTTCCATGACCAGGGATCAAACCCGGACCGCCTGCATTGGGAGGGCGGAGTCTTACCCACTGGACCACCAGGGAAGTCCCAAAACATTAGAGATATTTTTGATAACTGAGTTTTGCCTGCATGATATTTTCCAGTGTTTCATTGGGAAGGGGCTGCTTTCCTCATCATTTTCTCCCCTGTTGGGATAGACCAATCCACAAATACATACCTATGCATTCGTTGGGCCATGGATATGCCTTTCTAGGGATAATTGCTGTTCATCATCACTGTGTGCTGGGGAAGGTGAGTGAGGGGGAAGGAAGGTCTTCCACGTAGGCATCAGCAAACCACCATCACAAGTAAGGTAAAGACTGCAAGGAATCCTATAGGCAGGATTCACTCTGAGGTTTCCCAGTTCACACAGCTAGTCCTAGGGTTATTTATCCTGCATATCCACACAGTTCTCCAAGAATACTTCACGGTGGGTATCTCTTAGTGAGTTATGGATGTCTCTTCTCTTTCCAGGTGAAAGCCACTACAGAGCAGTGAAAACTTAGGAGTTCCCTTTCAGGCTATCGTAGTCCTAAATGGTACCTGTGATTTGGAAAGGAGTCAGTAGTACTTGGTTTTTAGTGCTTTTTGGTGTGGCTGTGGCTTGTCGCCAATCTCCAGGAAGGCTTGCAATGAAATATGCATATCCACATGGGTGGTCTGGTACAAAGTACAGCAATGGGAGTGGCCAAAAGAATTTCATAAGGCAAATCGCCTTGGCAGGTCTTTCTCAAGAATTCCATTTGTGTACCCAGTTTCCCAAGCTGGAATTAATCTGTTGATAGAGTCGAATCTTGACTTGGAAGCCTGCTGAGACCCATGGTCCTTTCAATTACAGTTTGCAAGTACATCATGAAAATTGGAAATGGCTCGACTATTTAAGGCTGTATTGTTGCAAAGTTTACTCAGTCCTTGCTTTGCAGTCTATTTGCCAGAGTTTTGGGGGTGATGCAAAATATGTTGAAATTTGATGTTTAGGTATATATATATTATACATACATACATATGTTGAAAAATTTGTCCTATAAAAGGTACCCATACCTTTTTATTAAAGGTAATAGTATTTGCTTTCCAGCAGGGGATGCCTTGAGCCATTGAGAATAGTTATTTCTTGCTGCCTAACAAACACCCCAAAACTCAGTGGTTAAAACAATAATATATTATTCTGAGATCTGTCTGAGATAACGGTCCACCAGAGGGTTAGCAATGACACTTTCCTCCTCCTCTCCTCACCTTTACACTTTTAAATCTTCCTCATCCCCATCTTGCTTTCTCCAGACTCTCTGCTCTGCCCTCAGCTGCTTTGAGCAGGCAACTCTCAGAGCCTCAGTTTATCTATCTGTAAAATGGACACATTAATTCCTGCCCATTTCATAGTCAAGTTCCATGAGGATGAGGACATGTTCCAAACATTGTCAAGGGCTGGGCAGGTGGTGCTGAGGCAGTGGAAGATGCTGCAGAGACCTGCCCAAGGCCACCTTGAGGTGGCAGGTGAACAATAGAGACAGAGAGAGATAGAGAGATATATAGCGATATATATATATACATATATATATATACATGTACATATATATATGTATATATATTATAGAGATATGTATGTGTGTGTGTGTATATATATATATATAGAGAGAGAGAGAGAGAGAGAGGGAGAGAGAGAGAGAGAGAAAGAAAGATTTATTATGAGGAATTGACTCATGCAATTATGGTGGCTAGAAGGCTTATAATCTGCTGCCTGCAAGCTGAAGACCCAGGAAAGCAAGTGGTGTAATTCTGTCAGAGTCCCAAAGCCTGAGAACCAGGTGAGCTGATGGTGTAAATCCTAGTCCAGGGGTAGAACAGGAGATGAGATGTCCCAGCAGTTCAAGCAGTGAGGCAGGAAAAAAGGGGTAAATTTGTCCTCCCTCTGCCTTTGTTCTATTTAGGCTCTCGGTTGATTGGATGATGCCCACCCAAATGTGGGGGTGGGGGATGTAATCTGCTTTGAGTCCACCAATTCAAATGCTAATCTTATCCAGACATACCCAGAAATAACATTTAATCTGGGTGCCCTGTGGCTCGTCAAGCTGACACATAAAATTAGCCATCCTGCATCGTATGGATGTACCACAGTTTATTTAACCATTCATCTGTTGAAAGACACTTGGGCAGTTTCCAATTTAGGGCTATTGTGAATAAAGCTGCTATGAACATTCATGGACATGCTTCTGTGTGAAAATAAATTATCATTTCTCTGAGGTAAATGCCTAACAGTGAAATTGCTGGGTCATATGTTAAGTCCATTTTTGGTTTTAAAAGGAACCACCCAACTATTTTTCAGAGCAGCTGCACCATTTTACATTCTCATCAGCAGCGTATGAGCGATCCAGTTTTTCTGCATCCTCACCATCACCTATTGTTTTAAATTTTAGCCATTTTTAATATTTTGGTAATCAAAATTCCCCCCTATATTTCCGAAATGTTCCCTAGGTAGCATTGCTTCCAATGAGAATAGCTAGATCACTGGTTCTCAAACCAGACTGCCCACTGGGATTGCCTGGGTAATTTATGCCGGCATCCCTCCCTCAGAGACTCTAGCCATCGGGAAGTTTTTTTTTCATTGGGAAGTTTTAAAGTTCCCCAAGTGATTTCAACATACAAACAAATTCATGAAACACTGATGCCATTCTCATAACTCTGTCATTTTAGTACTCAAGTTTCAAGATCTTATGAATGAGATAAATTCAAGGACTGAGATAATTGTCTCTTGAATAAAGTAAGATTTAAAAGCCAGAGCTGTATTATATTCACAGCAGAATGTCAGTAGAGATCAAAGGGGGAAGTAAAAATAATTGTGGCCCAACAAGCCATGCTATAAGAAGAAACTTTAAAAATAGACATATAGAGACTTCCCTGGTGGCACAGTGGTTAAGAATCTGCCTGCCAATGAAGGGCACATAGGTTCGAGCCCTGGCCCGGGAAGATCCCACATGCCATGGAGCAACTAAGCCTGTGCGCCACAACTACTGAGCCTGCGCTCTAGAGCCGCCTGCAAGCCATATCTACTAAGCCCACGTGCCACAACTACTGAAGCCCGCGCGCCTAGAGCCTGTGCTCCGCAACAAGAAAAGCCACCGCGATGAGAAGCCCATGCATTACAACAGAGTAGCTCCCGCTCGCTGCAACTAGAGAAAGACTGCATGCAGTAAGGAGGACCCAACGCAGCCAAAAATAAATAAATAAATAAATAAATTTTAATAAATACACATATATAAGACTAAAACCCAAACCAAATTATACAAAAACAAACTACAAAAGCCTGGGACACATTTCAATTCCTAGAATTATGATGTAGTGGTAGAAAGAAAATGGGTTTTGGAGTTAGAAGTCCTAGTTTTTCCACTTAAAACCTGTGAGATCTTGGATGAGTCACTTGGTCTCTCTACACTTTATTTTACTCATCCCTGAAATCTGTAACAAAAGGTTACTTTAGAGGCCTTTTCCAAAGATCAAATATATTGATATGTGCTGTATTTTTAATCATAACATACTGAAATTATGATACACTTATTTTTGATAAGAAAATTAGAAATATTTGCTATCTGGGCAGCATCTGGCTCACCTCAACCAATATTTAATGAGCATCTTTGATGTAATGTTTGCTATACATTATAAAGTTTCTTTTTATAATTTCTTAGTTTTTATATTTTTACTGTGGAAATCTCAAACATACACAAAAATAGAAAGAATAATGTAATTTTTTTTTTCTTTTTTCGGTACGCGGGCCTCTCACTGTTGTGGCCTCTCCCGTTGCGGAGCACAGGCTCCAGACGCGCAGGCTCAGCGGCCATGGCTCACGGGCCCAGCCGCTCCGCGGCATGTGGGACCTTCCCGGACGTGGGCACGAACCCGTGTCCCCTGCATTGGCAGGAGGACTCTCAACCACTGCGCCACCCAGAATAATGTAATTTGATGCTTCTTAAGCATTAAGTGTTCCTATGATTCACCTGGGGAGCTTGTTAAACTACAATTCTGACTCATAGGTCTGGGGTGGGGCCTGAGACTCTGCATTTCTAAAAAGCTTCCCTGTGACTGACATGTTGCTGACCACAACTACCATATATTTGTGCTGCCCTAACAAAATACCATAGACTGGGTGGCTTAAACAACAGACATTTATTTCTCAGTTTTGGAAGCTAGTAAGTCTGAGATCAGGGTACCAGCATGGTCAAGTTCTGGTGAAGGCCCTCTTCCCGGTTTGCAGACAGCTGCCTTCTTTCTACACCCTCACCAGAGGGAGATCTGGTGTCTCTTCCTGTTCTTATAAGAGCACTACCCCTCTTAGTGGGGGCTCCACCCTCATGATCTCCTAATACTTCCTAATGCCATCACATTTGGGGTTAGGGCTTCAACATAAGAATGTTGGGAAGACATATACAGTCCATAACACAAGGATATAATGAACCTCCAAGTACTATAACTTAACTTCAACAATAATTAATTCACAGCCAATTTTGCTTTTGGCTCCTCATCCCCTTGCCCTCCGCAGATTATTTTGAAGTAAATATCAGACATCCTATCTTTACAAATATACATCCTATATTTCAATATGTATCTTTTAAAAAAGAGAGATATTAAAGTACTTCCTTTGAAAAAAAAAACCACCAGACCAACCCACCCCCCCAATTTAACAGTGATTTCTTAATATTATTCAAAATCCAGTCAGCATTCATATTTCCCTGAATGCTTTTTTTATTGTGATATGTTAATTTGTCTCTTCAGTCCTTTTTTTAAAAATTTATTTACTTTATTTATTTTTTGGCTGCGTTGGGTCTTCATTGCTGCACGCAGGCTTTCTCTAGTTGCGGCAAGTGGGGGTTACCCTTCATTGCGGTGCACGGTTTTCTCATTGCGGTGGTTTCTCTTGTTGCAGAGTACAGGCTCTAGGCAAGCCGGCTTCAGTAGTTGTGGCATGCGGGCTCAATAGATGTGGCTCACAGGCCCAGTAGTTGTGGTGCACGGGCTTAGATGCTCCATGGCATGTGGGATCTTCCCGGACCAGGGCTCGAACCCGTGTCCCCTGTATTGGCAGGTGGATTCTTAACCACTGTGCCACCAGGGAAGCCCTCTTTGGTCTCTTTTAATCTGAAGATTCCTCTTCCAGCCTTGTCTTTTCCTTGCCCTTTTGTTTTTGTTGCTGTTAAGAAACTAAGGCGTTTGTCCCATAGAGATTTCCATACTCTGGTTTTGCTGCTTTGCATCCTCATGAGGTTGTTTAACATGGCTCTTTCATTCCTGTATTTTCTGTAAATTGGTAGTTGGATCCAGAGCCTGAATTGGACTCAGGTCTGCTTTTTTGGCAAGGCTACTTCAAAGGTGGTGCTGTGCACTTCATCAGGAGGTCCATAATGTCTGGTTGTCTTTCTGTCCATAACCTTTTAAAAGGAGTCGGCTCTCCAATGAAACTCATGATTGGGGCATGCTGCCACCAGGTGGTAACAGCACACATAGCCACAGGTTCAAGCAGCAGAACAAGAAACACTTTTCAGCAGAGATCCCAGAAGGCGGGACATGTCTTCCTCATTGAACCTACATTAAATCACCATGATTTTTATTTTTTTAAATTTTATTTATTTATTTATTTATTTATGTATTTTGGCTGTGTCGGGTCTTCGTTGCTGCGCGTGGGCTTTCTCTAGTTGTGGCGAGCGGGGGCTACTCTTTGTTGCGGTACGCGGGCTTCTTATTGCGGTGGCTTCTCTTGTTGCAGAGCATGGGCTCTAGGCGCGCGGGCTTCAGTTGTTGTGGCACGTGGGCTCAGTAACTGTGGCTCACGGGCTCTAGAGCGCAGGTTCAGTAATTGTGGCGCACGGGCTTAGTTGCTCCGCGTCATGTGGGATCTTCCCGAACCAGGGCTTGAACCCGTGTCCCCTACATTGGCAGGCGGATTCTTAACCACTGGACCACCAGGAAAGTCTCCTCATTTAATTCTAACAATTCCCAGGAATGTTAATCACTGTGTCCATGGTAAAACAGTGGTGAGGCCAGGATTTGATGTCTATGCTTTTTCTCTCTACCATTTCTGCAGCCTGCTACCTTCTCTTTTGGTTTGTACTGGAGTCACCTGTACTTGCTGTCCTCCCCCAGCTTACAGCTCTACTGATTTTTTTCGTGTTCCCTTCCATACCCCACCCCCATTCATTCTCCACCCATCCCTGCTCTGGGAAGCTGGCTTCTGTGGATTCTATCACCAGGCTGCCTTACCTGCTGGCTTCCAATGACTTCCAATTGAATTCACCCCAATTTATTCTTCAGGCTTCTTCCCCACCACTCTGTTTCCGAATGCTGCTTTCCTCAACCACAACTTCTGTGCCTGGTGGCCCCTCTTCCATGGCTTTTCACCCAGCTTCAGTTAATACCTCTCTTGCCCCTCAGGCCTCAGCTTCCTGCTATTCTATTCCCTGGGAGTCTCAACTTCCCCTTTAGTACTCTTACTCCACCTACCTCAGTAGAGTATCTTCATTAAGATGGCTCTTAAAACTGCGCAGCTGGAGGGGCCACGTGTTTCCTGCTGGGATTCTCTCATTCTCTTCACTCTTGTCCTCACCTTTCATTTTCTCCTCAGTTGACTTCAGTGAGGCAAGCCCCTTAGCGCTTTTCTGAAAGTTTACCACCGGTTCCATCTTCCCTAGCAAATGGTTAACTCTCAGTTCTCATCTTATTTTTAATCTCCTAGCAGCTTTTGATGCATTCCTTGATGCACTTCCTCTCCAGGCCTTCCCAGTCACCATGTGCTCCTCCTTGTACCTTCTCAGCCACTCCTTCTCTTCCTGACCACATCGTGGTGGCATGTCCTGGTGTGCAATTTACAAACCTCTTCTCCATCTCCACTCTCTTCCTACTCATCTCATCTAGTCCTGGAGCTTAAATACCACCTCTGCACGGATGACTCCCCAGTCTGTCTGTAGTCTCAATCTATCTCCAGAGTTCCAGAATCACATATCTAGCTGCCTACTTGCTGTTCCAAAATTAACAAAGCTTCAGATAGAATTCTTGATTCCAGACCTCCTCCCACCCCCTATATATAACCATCTCAGTCAATGATATCACGATTCACCCAGTTGCTCAGCTCATAAACTTTGGAGTTATCCTTGACTCCTCTCTTCTCCTCACTCCCCAAGAAGATTCTTCCTTCAAAATATATCCAGTGTCCCAACAACTTTTCACCATCCACTACTGTCACCCAAATCCAAGCCACCATCATCCATTTGGACAGCAGTAGCTTTCTTGACTGGTCTTACTGCTTAAACTTTTCCCATTTCCAGCTGATTGCCTACACAGCTGCCTTCTGGTCTTTAAAATGTAAATCAGTCATATCACTCCCCAGTTGTGACTTTACATCACACTTGGAATGCAGTCTGGAGTACTTCATGGGGCTGCAGGGCCCTACGCAATCTGGTGGCTCCCACCTCCTCATCTATCTGCCAGCCTCTCTGCTCTTGCTGCCTTCGTTCCAGGCACATGGGCCTTCTTTGAACATGCCAAGCCTGGTCCTGCTCAGAACCTGTCTCTGTTGTTCCCTCTGTGTAGAATGTTCTTTCCCATCTTCACATGGCTCTCTATTTCTGGCCCTTCACACCTCTGCTCTCTCATCACCTCCTCAGAGGGGCCTTTCCAGATGGCCTTATCAAAAGCAGCAGCTCTCTGTTTTGCTATATACATTAGTTTATTTTTTAGATTCCACGTATTAGTGATATCATACAGTATTTTTCTGACTTATTTCACTAAGTATAATATTCTAAGTTCATCCACATTGTTGCAAATGGCAGAATTTCATTCTTTTTTTTTACAGCTGAGTAATATTGCATTGCATATGTATATACCACGTCTTCTTTATCCATTTGTCTGTTGATGGGCACATGGGTTGCTTCCATACCTTGGCTATTGTAAACAGTGCTGCTATATATAGCAAAACAGGTAACAGACTCACAGATGTAGAAAACAAACTAGTGGTTACCAGTGGGGAGAGGGAAGGAGGCAGGGACAAGATAGGGATGTGGGATTAAGAGATACAAACTGCTGTGTATAAAATAGAGGAACAAGGATATATTGTATAGCACAGGGAATTATAGCCATTATCTTATAATAACTTTTAATGGATTATAATCTGTAAAAATACTAAATCACTACATTGAACACCTGAAACTAGTATAATATTATAAATCAACTACACCTCAATAAAAATGAATAAAAATAAAACAGCAACTCTCTCTCTGCATCACTTTCTATCCCCTGTCCCTACTTAGTTTTCTTAGTCGGCATGTGTCACAATCCAAAATGAAATCACTTATTTATGTGATTTCACTAGAAGGTCTCACCCACTAGAAGGTAAGCTTTTTGAGAGCAGGGACTTGCAGGCGCTCAGTAGATATTTGTCTAGTGGGTTAATGAGTGAGTGGTATCACTTTCATTTCTGTCTCTATACACAGAAAGCACTTGTCATATGCTCGCTCACTTGAGTGTCTTAGAATCCAGGCCCCGATTCTGAAGGTTCCAAGCCTGGTGCAGGCCCCTCCTGAACTTGGGGGTGGAAGGTGTGTGAGCTCCCTAGGGTCCCCTAAGGGATCTGCAAGCCCTTCTCAAGGGCATGGTGGTATCATGACTATGGGGTTGGAGGTTTCAGAAGACTGTCAGTGAGCCTTCTTACTGTGGCCACGGCCATTTCTTCACCTCAGCCCTCCTATTTTTCCTTCAGTTCAGATCTACACACGTCCCAGAGTCTTCTGCCAGCTCTGCTGGTGGGGAGGCAGAACCAAGGAAGCTCTTCTGTGATGAACTCATGGTAAGGAGGGGTCCACAATAATTGTTGCAGAGGAATGAGTGCACAACAGAGGCCAAGCAGACAGGTGCATAATGCCTCAGCTGCAGCCCATCTTGTCCCAAAGTACTGGCCTGAATCTTCCTGCTCTTGGATCTGCTGCCTTGCCTGAACCTAGAAATATTCCTCAGAGTGAACAGGTTGGGCTTTCCACACTCCAATCCAGCTTCAGAGATTCTGGGAATCCCAGCTGGCATGAATAGCTTCTGAACAGAGAGTTAAAGCTATTTTAAGATTTTGTTTGTAGCCAAGGAGGGTGATCTGTGGGCTCTGGTGACTGTAGAAGATGACCCTCCAGAAGACAAGTTCTTCTGATGGTCACGGCTCTCAGGCACAGTGTTGCAGCTGAATTGGAGGTGGGAGACAACGCAATATCACTTTTTCCTTGGCAGATGTGGATGCTCATTTATATATGTGCCATTTAAAATGTACTGAGTTTTAAAAAAATTTATTTCTTTAATTGAAGTATAGTTGATTTACAATGTTAATTTCTGGTGTACAGCGAGGTGACTCAGTTATACACATATATACATTCTTTTTATATTCTTTTCCATTATGGTTTATGTATTCAGTTGTTATGTTATGACATAACATTTTTTGTGATGTTTAACTATATCCCTTTCTCCATGTGGTTTACTACTCTCCCCTCAACTCATCCCCCCACACCCTCCTTCATTCAAGGTGCTGCCTTTTTTGTTGTCTTGTCCTTATGGAAAGAATGTGACAGAGATGAAAGAAAAATCAAAGGAGTCTCTCTTGCTTTGGTGTCCAAAAATGTGTGCATTTCCATAGAGAAGACTCCAAGAATAGACAAAATCTCTGTGGGGGAGAGCAGGGCTTCCTGAACCCCATCCTCAAACAGAGAAGAGATTCCCCTGAGGCTGGAAAAAAGAAAAGACAAAGGGGAAGTCCTGATGATGGAGGCCTTAGTGGCATTCTGAGGGACAAGCCCTGCCTTCTGGACAGAGCCCCAAGAGGTAAAGCTGAAGCCTGGGAGGAGGGAGCACCCTGATTCCCATACTCTTAGATGGCACAGAGGGGAAAAGAGCTTCCATGCAGAAGGCCTGGCTGTCAGGAATGAGAGCAGTAGCAGGAGCCACCAGCATGGGCTGATGACCAAGGGTCAGATGCTTACCTCCATCATCTTAATGGGATGAGGGAGAAATTGAGGGGTGGACTCCAAAGACTATGTTTCTGCTCCTTTAGCAAAATGGGGATTTAAATTCAAAATTAAGCTGAGTTCTCTCTCTCTCTCTCTCTCTCTCTCTCTCACACACACACACACACACACAGAGTACTTCAAAAAGAAAGTTTATTGAGCTCCTACTGTGTACTAGGCTGGATAAGCCACATAGACACAGACTCTGGTCTCTAGAGTTACAGAGTCTTTCTGGAGGAGTAACACTCGACCAGTTGGCCACGAACCTTGGTGCTAAGTGGACTACTGGAGATGTGAGAATAAGGCTGTATGATCACAGAGGTGGAGTATGTATTCTTCTGAGAACTATACCTCAGGCTTCACAAACCCAGAAGATCCCAGTTTTGGGGTGTTCACACCAGTCACCAAACTCCCAGAAGACTACTAGAGAAAGCCAGAGCTTGTAGGTTCCTTCACAGGAGGACAACAGACACATGGGACACTCTCAGCTCCCAGAAGATTGCTCAGAGTGTGCAGGCTAGAGGCAAGGTGCTGGGATGCTGCTGTGGGACAGTCCCCTCTGGCTCTGAAAGGGCTCAGAATTCTCCCTGCTGCCCTGCTGCCCTGCTCAGTCTCTCCTCTGGTGACAAGTCCTCCACCCACAGGGACTGGATACACAGTATTTATGTCTTAGAAGTTGGCCTTCTTTCCTCAATGCTCTACTCAGGTCCCTTTCCTTCTCCACTTAAAAAAAAAATTGAGGTGTAGTTATTTACAATATTATATAGTTTCAGGTGTACAACATAGTGATTCAAAATTTTTATAGATCATATTCCATTTAAAGTTATTATAAAATATTAGCTATATTCCCTGTTGCTATACAATATATCCTTGTTGCTTAATTTATACATGGTAGTTTGTCCCTATTAATCCTCTATCCCCATCTTGCCCCTCCCCCTTTCCCTCTCCCCACTGGTAACCACTAGTTTGCTGTTTATATCTGTGAGTCAGTTTCTTTTTTGTTATATTCACTGGTTTGATTTTTTAGATTCCACATGCAAGTGATCTCATACAGTATTTGTATTTCTCTGTCTGACTTATTTCACTAAGCATAATACCCTCCAGGTCCATCTATGTTGTTGCAAATGGCAAAATTTCATTCTTTTTAATGGCTGAGTAATATTCCATTGTATATATATATATATATATATATATATATATATACCACATCTTTATCCATTCATCTGTTGATGGATACCTAGGTTGCTTCTATGTATCAGCTATTGTAAATAATGTTGCTATGAATATTGGGGTACATGTGTCTTTTCGAATTAATGTTTTCACTTTCTTTGGATATATATCCAGTAGTGGAAATGCTGGATCATATGGTAGTTCTATTTTTAGTTTTTTGAGGGACCTCCATACTGTTTTCCACAATGGCTGCACCAATTTACATTACTGCCAACAGTGTACAAAGGTTCTCTTTTCTCTACATTCTCACTGACATTTGTTATTTGTGGTCTTTTTGATGATAGTCATTCCGACACGTGTGAGGTGATATCTTATTGTGTTTTTTTTTTTTTTTTGTGGTACACGGGCCTCTCACTGCTGTGGCCTCTCCCGTCGCGGAGCACAGGCTCAGGACACGCAGGCCCAGTGGCCATGGCCCATGGGCCCACGGACCCAGCCGCTCCGTGGCATGTGGGGACCGGGGCACGAACCCACGTCCCCTGCATCGGCAGGTGGACTCTCAACCACTGCGCCACCAGGGAAGCCCCTCTCATTGTGGTTTTGATTTTCATTTCTCTGATGATTAGTGATGTTGAGCATCTTTTCATATGTCTATTGACCATGTGTATGTCTTCTTTGGAAAAAGGTCTATTCAGGTCTTCTGCCCATTTTTTAATCAGGTTTTTTTTTTTGATATTGAGTTGTATGAGCTGTTTACATATTTTGGATCTTAACCCCTTACTGGTCATATCATTTACAAATATTTCCTCCCATTCAGTAGATTGTCTTTTTGTTTTGTTGATGGTTTCTTTTGCTATGCAAAGATTTTAAGTTTAATTAGGTCTCATTTGTTTATTTTTGCTTTTGTTTCTCCTTCCCTACTTTTGTCACTGACAACTTATTTTCCTGGATTAGTGTTTCTCTGATAATTGTGACCCTTTTACTTGGCTGGTTTTTGTTCTCCTGGTAAAGATTTGAGGGAAACATCTTTATTTCATGGGCAACACACAATCTTGCTCTGTGGGTGGGCCAAATTTCTAAATTTTGGTGATTTTCATAAATTCTGTTATTTCCAATCAGAGCAACACTTCCTGCCCAGGTTCCCAGGTTCTGGGAGTGAAGGCCATTTGGAGAGGATTATCTAGCTCTGAAACCACTGTCCACATACAGATAAGATTTTTTTAATTGTAAGTAATCATGCCTGTTGCAATTTTTTTTTAAACTGCAGGTATTACTTTGAAAAACAATTCAGTTTTGAAAGGGTAATAGACAAGCCTGGTATAAAATTCAAAATGTATAAAGCCAAAGTGGTGAGAAGCCTTTCCTTCCCTTTCCTCTGGTCAACCAGTTCCCCAGAGGCCATCTCAGCTACCAGTTTATTCTGTCTATGTATACATTATAAATCTTTCCCAGTTTGTTGTTTACTTTGCAATTTATTTCTTTTTTGTCAGATTGATGTTATAACATTTTTATATAATCTATTATTTTTAGATCTAAAAATTAGTTTAAAAATGCATGCAATAACCCACACACAAATGTTCATAGCAGCTTTGTTTGTAATAGCTTCAAACTGTGGTCATCCCAGATGGCTTTTGACAGGTAAATGGTTAAATAAACTGTGGTACATCCAACCATGAAGTGCTACTCGGCAATAAAAAGGAATGCACCATTGATGCATGCAACAGCTTGGATGAATTTGTTTTGCAACATGTTACCACTGGTGGTGTGTGACATAATAAGAAATACATATTTGGTGTCTGCCCTCCCCACTCCCCCTTTCCTGGCGCACAGCTCTAAAACCCTTGTAATCTCTGAAGTGGTAAGTGTGTTTTTATTGTTAATGAGATGACTAGTGGCTGGAGGATCCTGGAAAGCTCCTAAGGATGGGGGACTGGTTTTTGCTTGGAAAGTCAACCATGTGATTGGAGGGTTGGAATTTTAAAAAATATTTATTTATTTATTTCATTATTTATTTGGCTGCGCCGGATCTTAGTTGCAGCACGCGGGATCTTTAGTTGCAGTGTGCAGGATCTTTTAGTTGTGGTGTGCAGGATCTGGTTCCTGACCAGGGATCAAACCCGGGCCCCCTGCATTGGGAGCATGGAGTCTTAACCACCAGGGAGGTCCCAAGGGTTGGAAGTTTTAATCAATCATGCCTACATAGTGAAGCCTCTATAAAAAACCCTATCTGAAGCTTTTGAAGAGGGTACTAAATACATCAAGGTGCTGGGAGGGTGACAGTCCTGGAGAGGCATGGAAGCTCTGCGCCCCTTCCTATACATCTTGCCCTATGCATCTCTTCCATTTGGCTGTTCCTGAGTTGTATCCTTTAATAATAAATCAGTAATGTAGTAAATAAACTAATTTTTCTGAATTTTGTGAGCTGCTCTAGCAGGTTATTGAACTCAAGAAGGGGGTCATGAGAACCCATGATTTATAGCTGCTTGGTCAGAAGTACAGGAAGCCTGGATTCCAGATTGGCATCTGAAGTGGGAGCAGTTGTGTGGGACTAAGCTCTTAACAATTGGGGTCTAATGCCAATTTCAGGTAGATAGTGTCAGAATTGAATTGAATTGTAGACACCCAACTGGTGTCAGAAGTGTTCAGTGTGAGTAGTAGTACAGAAAAAAAGAGTTTTTTTTTTTTTCCAATTTAGAGAGAAACTGAGCAAAGCATACAACAGAACTCTCTGCATTATTTCTTACTACTGCATACAAATCTATAATTATCTCAATAAAGATTTCAACTAGGGCTTCCCTGGTGGTGCAGTCGTTGAGGGTCCACCTGCCAATGCAGGGGATACGGGTTCGTGCCCCGGTCCGGGAAGATCCCACATGCCGCGGAGCGGCTGGGCCCGTGGGCCATGGCCGCTGAGCCTGCGCGTCCGGAGCCTGTGCTCCGCAACAGGAGAGGCCACAGCAGTGAGAGGCCCGTGTACCACAAAAAAAAAAAAAAGATTTCAACTAAAAATACACAAAATAGAGTATAGAAAGTAAACACTAAATCTTCTTTCCATACCTTATCCTAATTCCATTTTCTAGAGAGAATGTTAACACTATAAAGTATATCCTCCCAGACATTTTCCTGTACTTACACATTTTTCTAAACAAAAATGGGGCTGTGTTTTTGTTTACATCAGTAGCTTATTTTGTTCACTTAGAAAACAGACATCGTTTCATGGCGTTTAGGGTTGCCAAATATAGCAAATAAAAATGCAAGATGTTCAGTTGAATTTGAATTTTGGATAATGGATAATTTTCTTAGTGTAAGCATGTCCCAGTATGTTGCCGGTTTCTTCGGCGGCCCTAATGGCAGTGCACTTACCTAATTCTTTTGAAAAACTGGTTGCACAGTAGCCCACTGACATTTAGCCTTTTCCTATTGATGAGGGTATTCTTTAGATGAGAGTGTTCATCCTAATTCTCGGTAATTCATAAAGTCTCTTATATTTGTATGGTGCCTTAAATTATTCAAACTTCTCTCATATTTCATTAAACCAAAATTAACTGAGAATTACAGCAGAAAAATCCTGGGCTTTGGATTCCTGGCTGTTATTCTTATCAGATACTTAAACTTCTTGAACTTCAGTTTCCTCATTTGTAAAATGGGAATAAGAATACCTACTCTGCAGGATTAGGAATAACGTGTATACAACCCCTAGTAGTGCCTAGCAGAGAATGGAACTCAAGAGATAAATCATTGTTATTTACAGTAATGTTAAGATCCTGTGGTAGGTGCTAAGGGATAAACGGAATTAAGAAACATATTCCTGACATTTTTGGGTTACATTTTTTTTTTTTTTTTTTGCAGTATGTGGGCCTCTCACTGTGGTGGCCTCTCCCGTTGCGGAGCACAGGTTCTGGACGCGCAGGCTCAGCGGCCATGGCTCACGGGTCCAGCCGCTCCGCCACATGTGGGATCTTCCCAGACCGGGGCACGAACCCGTCTACCCTGCATCGGCAGGCGGACTCTCAACCACTGCGCCACCAGGGAAGCCCTTGGGTTACTTTTAATTTTGAAATAATTTCAAAGTTATTGGCAAGTTGCAAGGATAGAACAGAACAAGGAATTCCCACATACTCTTTACCCAGATTCACTAATTCTACATTTTGTCCTATCCTCCTCCTCCTCCTCCTCCTCTCCCCCACTATCATGTTTTCCTATGAACAAGAACATTCTCTTATACAACCATAATTTAATTATCGAAATTAGGAAATTTAGCAAATTCCCAAAGTAGTTTTCAAATTCAAATTCCTGAAATATTTTTAATAGGTTTTTTGGAGCTATCTCCTTTTCTAGTAGGACTATGGCCCAAAACTTAATTTTGTGTGGCTTCCCATTTTCTCTTGGATTGGATATAAGAATCAAGGCACGGTTTGTAGCCTGAGGTGTGCTAACCTGACTGGCCTCAGAAGAGAAACAGCATTGCTATGAACAGACTGAAGCCTTTGCTTCCTGTCCCCACTGATGACTCAGCCGCAAATGGTGCTGACATTCAGGCACTCATTCCACCACCAGAGAAGCACAGCTCTCGCCTTGCCTTGCCAGGCTCGGATACTCTTATGCTGGCAGAGTGGCTGCGTGGGCTTCCTCTGAAATGCACAACTGCTCACCTCCCTTTCCTGGTCAGCACCCCTCCCAACTCTAGCCTGGCACACAAGGCCCTTCACAAAGGGTTCCCTGATTACTGGCTCTTCCTTTCCTGCCACACCCCTTGTTTCCTGTGCTCCACCCAACATACCTTTCTCCCAGGAGACTTGTGTTTTCTTGCCTCTGTGCTTCTGCACATAGAGCTCCTCCTGTCTGGGGAATGCTCTTCCCTCGTCAAATTTTTCTTTTTCTTTTTTTTTCAAGGCCTAACTCCAGTACAAAATACCTCAATCCCCTGATCAGAACTAATTGCTCCCCATTTCCAGCTCTAAACAGCATGGCTGAGTGCACTTGTATTTGGTGCTTCTGTCTGGTCCTTTATTAAAGTTGGTTGTCTATGGATCTGGCTATGCTGTCTTTGAGATTCCTTGGGCAGAAGATACATCTCTTTTCTTCCCTTTTCTGGCATTGCCCTGAACAGGGTGAGGCATAGGGTAGACACTGGTGACTGATAAAAGAATGAATAGCATGAATTACCCTGTGTGAGAGAGGCAGACACTTGGTTATAGAGATGATGCATGTAAGTGCACATTAATCGTTCAAAAAATTGTAGAGGGTTTTATTATTGCTGCTAATGGTGTTATTATTGGTAGAGATGTTACATTCCAAATGGCCTGACCCACCCAGTTAGTGACTCAAGAAACAAGGAGCAGCAGAATCATATCCAATCTCCTTATTGTCCATTTGAGGAAACAGGTTCACAGAGGGGCAGGCACTTCTTTCAGGTCAGGTTCCACAGCTCAGAGCCTTGCCTCCTTGCACTGGACTGTTTTGTCTTGCAGCCTAATTACTCTCCTTAATTCAGTAATACTCAAGCTCTTTTGAATATGTACACTCAACATAAGTTTGAAAAACTTTAAGTAGATATCTAAATTTTCTCACCATACTTTTAGTAATAATTTTTATAACCTCCTTTATTCATATAGAATTCTAAGTTAAAAAAACTGTTATTTTCCTTAGTACTCTTAACCATGTGAGGCAGACAGGCTTGACTATATTAGCCCCATTTTACAGGCAAGACTGGCAAGACAGATCCAGGATATAAACCCTGGGCTTCCACACTCACAGCTGCTCTTTTCGCATTACTTTTTGACACATCATTTTAAAGTCATCTGATTTTACAATGTTTCACAGTATCAGTAACATCTAATCCTGGCAGGTTAATTCGAGCCAAGCAATTTAATTACCTCATAATCTGGCACATTTTAAGGCACTGTTAATACCTCCAATTCAATCTCACAGCTATGTTCGTAATAGGGAAGAACATTTTGTATTCTATTACAAGTTAATCAGTAAAGGGATGTTGCCTATAAGCTTAAATTATACATAACGGCCAATCTCTGGCAACCCTGCCTCCCAGGTAATGTGCATTAAGCTAAAATACCTTTGTTTAGCTGGCCAGGCTCACCTGTGAACGAATAACACATCTCCTCCAGAGGCTGACGGGAACCAGGAAGTGTTTGACTTTACGCCCTCCCCTTTCAGTATAAAAGAAGCCTGGAGGAAAAAAAAAAAGAAAGCCTGAATTCTAACTCAGGCAAGATGGTTCTTTGGGGCACGAGCCCGCCATCTTCTCAGTTTTCTGGCTTTCTGAATAAAGTGTCTATTCCTTGTCCCAACAACTCGTCTCTCCATTTATTGGCCTGTTGGGCGGCGAGTAGTATGAGCTTGGGCTCAGTAACATGTTTGAGCGCCCCATGAACCAAAACTGCAGCAAAGCTGGTCTTTTTTTTTCTGTTTTTTGCGGTACGCGGGCCTCCCACCGCTGCGGCCTCTCTCATTGCGGAGCACAGGCTCCGGACGCGCAGGCGCAGCGGCCATGGCTCACGGTCCCAGCCGCTCCGCGGCACGTGGGATCATCCCGGACCGGGGCACGAACCCGTGTCCCCTGCATCGGCAGGCGGACTCTCAACCACTGCCCCACCAGGGAAGCCCCAGCAGAGCTGATCTTAAAGGACCAGGGGACACAATAGTTAAGCATGTTTTCAGCTCTTAAGCTGGGCCTGGCACACCCTCACCAACTGCTTAGATGGCAAGTTGAGGCAACTAAGTGAGTGACAGGAGCAGAGGGAAGGCCCATTTAGGGGTGGACACTGATGACAAACACAAGCAGGGTCAGACCCTCTTTTTAGGTCTAACATCTCCAGGAGTGTTGGTCTACATTATTACTTGCAGGGTAGAGGGCAATACTTCTGGAGTCTAGAATATATAAGGAAAGGGTCCAATTAAGCTGTTTGCCTGCAGCCTAAAAGACCAAATATTGCTAATTTCATCCATGCCAAACCAAGAAAATGGTTCACTTTCCTGATTTGGGTTTAAGGAGAGGACTGATCATCAGGGAAACCAGAGAATTCCATCCTGAAGCCCGGAAGAACTAAATGGTGGGCATTTCCCTGAGTCATAGATGGCACAGGGACTCAGTAATCTACCACCATGTTCTTAAAAGGAAACACTCATTTGGCTTGAAGGGAAAAACCTACCTTGGTAAGCTCTGGTCTTCCATAGGACATGGAACCAGAAGAGACTAGGAAGGTCAGAGCCTGGGTGACCAATCCTGATAGTGCAGGACTTCTTCACATAAGGTGCATGGGTCCCTGAGTAGGGTCTACAAATACTCTAAACTTCCAAGACAGAATTGGAGTTTCTGCATGTTTTCCTGGGGAAAGTGTCCTTCCCTTCTCATAGATCCAACAGGTTAAAATCCTGAGCTAAAGAAAAGCATTAAGCCAGCTGCAGGCAAGGATAAGGAAGCCATCATATACACTTAGAGCTCTGTGTAAGTCTGAGAGCTCACAACGCTGTCACTGAAGTTAGAACATGGACTCAGAGCAGAGACAACAGAGCACTGCTTTTGTGCTCTTCTCTCTAATTGTACTTACAATTCTTTCTAAAACAAGGCCCTAGGAACCCCTAGGTTCAAGTACGCCCCTGGGGTTGGTCCACGGCTGTCTTGTATTCATGCTTGGGTATTCATTCACCAATATTAAGCCCCAGGATAGAAGATGTGACAAAGCATCTCTCCTCCATGGCATGAGTCTTTTGCTGGTTTCAGAGGTGGATGGTGACCAACACCGAAAATACACAGGAATGTTTCCTTGGACCTGGCGTGGGATGAAAAGTGCCTGCCATGACTATCACCATCTTTTCCCTGACACTTCCCCTCCAGTTTCTGAAGATATAGTAGAAAATAATCTTTTTTGAAGATACTGGGTAACAATTCCATAAAACAAAAACACATGCTTCCAAATGCACTGTGCTTTCAAATATTCTGGGTTTAGTTCAGCTGCCGGATGACCTGACTGATGCTTTCTCCTCGATAGCCAGGTGAGCCCACCTCCTTGAGAAAACCCACTCTATTCTTGGTAGCCTGATGGGCCACTGGGAGTTGGAAAGGGCACAAAACCCCTGAGATCGACTGAAAAATTCTTCCTCAGGAAGGCAACTTCATGAATGAGGTCTCCCAAAGCAAATGAAACCAAACTTCCCCAGGTGCTCCTCAATCACTGTGTCGTCTGTTGGATGGTTTTGTTCTTGACCTTGGCTTGTCCACGTTTCAAGATGAGTTCCCAAACAGACTTCAGATTTGTAAATCCCCAGGTCATATAAGGTTCCACTCTACAAAGCGTTTTTATGGTTTTAGGGGTTACTTTCACAAAGACACCACTGAAAATCTTATTCAGGCGAAGTCTTGCAATGGTCCTCTGCACCAGTGAACTCACCCCATTAATCCTTTGGATGAATACAACAAAGGCCAAAGAATATTTATCTGGCACTTTCAAGCCATGAGGTTTCACTTCTAGTCATCTGAGGCGCACCCTGTCACATAGTTGCTGCCAGGAATCATGTAGAAACCATTCTAGTTGCTTAAACTTGAGCCCTTTTCCATTCCTCTGTTCCTCCTTGTGCAAAAGCGCCTGCTTTGCCTGGGTGGCTTTGAGGGCCTGATAAGCCTTCCTCTTTTTCAGGAGGTTTTCTGGAACCAAAGGGATCTTCTTTGCTCTTCCTCCATCTTTCCCATACTGCGGCTACTGCTCATGTGCAGCCCCACCGGGTGGGAAAGAGAGAAATGGCTCTATGTTTACTTGACCATAGAGACGTCTATTCCAGCTCAGGGGTCCTCAACCCCCAGGGCGCAGACCGGTACCGGCCACACAGCAGGAGGTGAGTGGCCAGCTAGCGAGAGCGAAGCTTCATCTGCCGCTCCGCATCACTCGCATTACCGCCTGAACCATCACTTGCATTACCCCTCCTCTCGCCCCATGTTCAAATTGTCTTCCACGAAACCGGTCTCTGGTGCTAAAAAGGTTGGGGACTGCTGTTCTGCCTCATGGCAGGGCGACCAGGACTGCTGCGCCTTCTTAGCAGCAGTGAACCGCGGAGGCCTTGCTAACCCTTATTCCTGCCAAGAGTTGCACAAAGCTTCCTTCACACTCCCTCCAAGCTTTTTAGAGCTGTGTCATCTTCAAAACCCAGCCCTTTCCATTTCAGCTGTATTCTCATAATGCTGGAGGCCAGGCTATAAACACTGAATGGCTTCCCACCATGCATTCTCTTGTTATAATTTTAAATAGTCACAAAGGTTTTAATTTTTGGATAAATTGTAAATATTTTTTAAAACAACTGGTTATTGTAAACCTCTGAAAGTAAAGCTGTAAGTCCTTAAAAGATATGCAATGGATTGGAAATACCAGAATGATTTGATACCCACTATTATCCGATAAAAATTACACGAACAAAATAAACAATTTACTTTTTAACTTGCTTGTTTTCCCTCTTTTTTCTCCTAACTCATATTTTGGTTCCACAGAATGTTATCTTAGTTTAATTTTTTTTTTTTTGCTTGAAAATCTCTTATCCAGTGCAATAGCACACTTCATTGCAATAAAAATACACATATAACACTATTCCACTTCACAGGTAGGCAGAGCAGAAAAATTTAGGGCAGTGAAACTACTCTGTATGATACTATAATGGTGGAGACATGTCATTATACATTTGTCTAAACCCATAAAATGTACAACACCAAGAGGGAACCCTCATGTAAATTGTGGTCTTTGGGTGATAATGTAGGTTCATAAATTGTAACAGATGTACCACTCTGGTGGGGGATATTGATAATGGGGGAGGCTATGCATGTGGTTGGGACAGAGGGTTTAGGAGGAATCTCTGTACCCCTCAGATTTGCTGTGAATCTAAACCGTTCTTTAAGAAAAAGTCTATTTAAAAAATACATATATAAATTTATACTTAATATTTTTTTCTTTCCTCTTGCTATAATTTTTTTTTCCTTCTGGATTTTCATTACAATTGTAGTAATTCATGCAGCCCATGAAAGTCACATAAATAATGACCAAACAGCAAAACGTATTAGAAGGACTTCTCCTGTGATGCTAGGTAGGTGTTTCTGGTACCTTGAGCTATCTAATGGACAATTTGTCCCCTGGGGGTTTTATTCCTCGTGGCAACATATTTTAGTAAGATTTTTAGAGGGGAGAGGTATACTTGTCTTTTGTTGGATGGGAGAAGGGGCACTGGGCAAGGGGAGGACGAAAATGAGACTGTGACTACTAGCGACTTCTCTGCAAATCAATTTTAGGAAAGAGAACTTAAAGTTGAATTATGTAAAAACTTTGTATGCTCACGACACCACGAAAATCTTCACGTGCCCTCCGGGGAGGGGCACTCCAGGTCGAAGACCAAGGCCTTAAGTCACCTCTCGGCAAGCTCCAGAGGCCTCTTAGCCATCCTACTCCCTGGGCCAGCTCGCTGTCCTAGGGCGACAGCGCCCCCGCCTCGCTGCGACCGCCCAGACGCCGCTGCGTCCCCGCCCCTTCCGGCGCGCGAGGTTTGATTGCCTTGGCGGGCGGAAACGGCCAGAGCGTGGCTATCTGAAAAGTTTCTAGGAGCTCTCTGCGCTCACCGGTTCCCTTCGGACGGCAGGCCGGCGCGTCTGTCTTTCTGCCTGGCCCAGTCCCTCCCGGCCCTCCGCCCTCAGGTCAGTGTGTCCCGCGTGGGTGAAGGCCGGGGTTCCGGCCGTGCGCGGCGCGGGGGACGGCGGCTCGGGCCCAGAGTGCTCCTGGCTCACAGGAGACTGGGGAACTTCACCGGAGTCCCACCTTATGAGCACGGTTCCTTGGATGAGATAGCCTTTCCGACCCCTGGTTTTCTCCTCTGTAAGTGGGATAGGGCTCGTATCCGCCTCCGGGTTATCGGTGAGGTAAAGCGCTTGCCACCTAGGAGGCTGTGATAGATGTGAATTCCCATTCCATGTTTCCATGACACTGACGGTCTCCGGGAAAGAAGTTCAAAGAAGGGTTTCGAGTTATTTCTGTTCGTACAACTCAATTTACTAGGCAGTTCAGTAAACAAGGACATGTGTTATGTCTAATCACCCCCTTTTCAGAGTCCAAATCCTTCCTTTTCCTTCACCTTCCGAAAGTAGTGGCTTAAGAGGCTTAACACTAAAAGGGGAACATGCACTGAATGAATGCTATAGCACTAAAAGGAGTGACCCACCGGGAGACCAGTGGGAAAAAGGGAGACTTCCAAAGGAGGGCGTCCCAGGAGAGTGATCAGGCCTCTAGCTCCTAGGATGAATAATTGTCCTTGAGCTTCACAATTGGTATTTCTCCTGGTAGTGGAAAGGGGGAAGGTAGTGCCTGGAGTTTTGCTTACAGCCCAGTGTTCCTAACTTTTCTGTTCATATTTTGGTTTCTATCTCTGTGTTGTGTGGGATAAATCAGAAACATCCTTACTGCACCTTCATGGGCGTGTCTCACCAGTGGATCTGTCCTTTCAGTATTTCTACTATGGACCAACCAGATGGCCAGATCAGTCCCTTACTACCTTTGGGAGTGAATGCCTCTTTACTGGTGCTCCCAGAAGCCTCTGCAAGGGAGCAGGACAGTATGTTAATTAAATGTATTACAAGACCACATTATATGCCATTTTGTATTTTACTTCTCATTTGAAATATCCTCAGCATCAGTGTCATACCAAGTTCACTAGATAATGTAAATGTATTATACAGCAGGTAATAGCATAGCCCAGGTAAGACTATGTTGGTAGGAAAATGCCCCCAATTTGTTGCTATCTTATAAAATTTACTGATAAACTTTCTTCCACTATCTAGGCAATTCCTTCTTTCCTCAGAAAAGTTCAAGACCCCAATTGTATATAGCTCCAGTTCTTCTACTTAGTCACATTTAGAAGGACATTCAGGTGTCTGGGGTCTAGTTTCCTTCTTCATTATCCACAGTTGGGAGGCTGTCTTCCACATTGACTGATCATATACTTCCTTTAGCAGCAAGTGGGTTACTCCAGTCAAAAGTCTTTTCTGTGTTCTGTATTTCCAGACTCTAGAGGATAAACAGGGAGAGCACTTCAGAATATTTAGAACCAGCTCCACTTCTACAAAATTTAAAAGCCAAGTAAAATCTGCTATCATTATAGCAGTTTTGCAACGTAAACACCAGTTTTCTTATACAGTAGCACAAATGATGTTCCCTGGATTCAGTAGATACAATTTAGGGCTACATTGGTATTACTCACCTAAAGACATGGTGTGATTTGAGGGAAGGGGGTAGATAACAAAATGGAAGGAAGAAAAATAGGAGGTGTGTGATTTAGTCTTACACTGGTGAGAGTTGATCTCTGCTAGTTGACTGGAGGCCATAACCTGGAAGTTCAAAACTCATTTGGGAAAAATCTATCAAGAAGTTGGTTATGACACTCTTACATCCCTGTCTGGGAAAATGAATTCCAACATCATACTAATTGCTTTCTCTTTCTGAGTGTGGCAATTTGAAATAGCCCAGTCCTTTATATGGAATTTAGGCATGTGCAGTGGTGGCAATTTGGAGTGTTACTTATACTTCCTAAGGCCTACTTCTTTCCCTTTGTCCATTTCCATCTCATGTTTTTTTGTTTGTTTGTTTTTGTTTTTATTTTTTGGCCGAGCTGCGCAGCTTGCAGGATCTCAGTTCCCTGACCAGAGATTCAATCCAGGCCATGGCAGTGAAAGCCGGGAATCCTAACCATTAGGCCACCAGGGAACTCCCTCCATCTCATGGTTTTTAAACTTTGAAATGTCTGTTTGTGTTTCCTCTTTAACCCCTGTGTTCTGAATGCCCCAATACTGCATTAGTTGGAGCTTTGCTCTCTAAGGAATCTGATAGCCTACTTTTATAGCAGACCACTTTCTAAACAGATTTATAGCCTAACATTCCCCCATTTCCAAAGTCCTGCTCATTCTCTTCTCCATCATCAGGATCCCAAAGATTTCTTAGCCTTGTGTTGACCTCTATACCTTTACTGCTATTTTTCCTGTTTTAAAAATTCTTAGTCCTGCGATTCCTGTCTTTTGGGGGTGTGGTTCCACTTCATTCCCAATTTGCTCCAATAACAAATGCCCTTTAAAAGGTTTCTGAATTAGTAAGGATATTTCTAATCCTGTGTCTCAGGTGCCCAGGGAGAATAAATATGTCCTCTCTGCTGTCTCCTTGCGTGGAACAACTTTTGCCACTCCAGTGGAAGCGGAAATATTTCATTTTATATCACCAGCTTTCCGCTATTATCAGGACTTGACTTTGCTTCCTTTGTTTGCCTACGCTGTTCATGCAGATTCAGCTAGATTAAAAGTTCCACCTGCTTATTAAGTTGGTCCAATGCCACCTCTTCCTAGGAAATGACTAATATTGTTTATTGGATCAGAATGTCTTTTGCCCATGATCTTTATCTTTCTTGCTATTTCAGCTTTGACATTGCTACTAAAACCTTTTTTTTTTAAGCTGATTTTTTTCTTGGGTTTTGATATTTTTCCTTCCAGAACTTCTGCTCTAGTGTTCATTTCACTGACCAAATTTTTGAAGACTTTTTACTTGCTAAATAGCATACCTTTTATCTCCAAGTAAAATGATTCCTGGAATCAGAGTGCTTTAGGCATTTTGTAAGGAAATTTAAAGGGATCTTAAAGAAAAAAAAATCCTCTGTGTCTCTTGGGCTTTTGATAATTTCATTCATTTTTTTTCTCCACTTCAGTTTAAGAAGATTACCCATCTTCACTGTAGCAAGGACCTTCCCTATTGCTCTGTCTTTTCCTTTATAAACTCACCACAGTCCTGAGGTTGAACTCATAACTCTAGGTCTTTTTTAAGGTTTAATAACATGCTGGCCACTCAACTCTGGATGAGCCAGGATGAAGGACAGAGAACTTGAAAGTAGTAAACATGGTGCTGGCCACTTAACCAATCCCAGAGCCTTCAGCAGACTTGCTAAAGCCCTGCCTGTTGGTGAAGGGAGACTGTCTGGCTCTAGAAATGAGCACTAGCACCAGGTTTCCACTACTGAGAGGCATTAATTAAGATGTATGAGTTTTGCCCTTTCCAGGTAGAACTTTGCCCAAGTCCCATTTGGCTATGCATATACTTACCTAATCTTTCTAAATGTTACAGAGAGTGGGGTCCTGGGATCTTGAACTCTGTGGTGCCATACCTAGTCCAGTGCTAGGGCACAGAAGGAGATTTGTGCACAGGAGTCAGACCAGGCAAAGGAGTTTATCACTAGCTGGGTCTTGGACTCAAAGCCCTTTGTGAACTCTAGAGCCCTTGGTGTGCTGTGCTGACTCAGTGACCTCCACTTCCCTGGGCCCCTCTGATTCCTGCGTGGCTTTCTAAGGGGTGTGGAAGCATCTCTTTCCAAGGTTGAAATCTCAAGTCCTGTCCTGTCACACTGGCCTCTAGGAAGAAGAGCTCCTTAGAGAAACTGTATCTATATAGGTTCAGAGAGCTTGCACCCCATGTCTACCTATAAGAAAGCTCCATTTTGCAGTACCTAAACTCAGGTCCTAGGACTTAACCTACTTAACCTATATAGGAGCACTGCCAAATTTATTTAGAAATCTACTTCCTAGAAACTTTCTTTTTAGTAGTGTTGCTTTTTTCCTTCCTTCTTGGCTTCCATGAAACTGTATTTGAATTATTGCTTTTCTAATTGTTATCTCCATGCTCTTCCTCTTGCCACTCCTAGCTATAGGTCTGGTATAGGTAAGGCCTTATCTGTCTTAATTGTCTGTCTTTCACTTTACAGTCTTTACTGTAATTGATTTTGTGTGTGGTGTGAGGTAGAGATCCAATTTTCTTTTTTCCCATATACCTAACCAATTGTCCCCGCTCCAAATCTGCATTTCCTTTTCCTGGTACCTCTGAAAGCAGTTTAAATTCAGTGCATGTCAGCCTTTTCTTCCTCTGGGATCTTTGCACCTAAATTCCCTCTTTCTGGAATGCTCTTCCTCTCATTCTTTTTGGGTTAACAATTCCTGTTAAGGCCTATCAACCACAGACCATTAGGGACACATCTGTGATTAAAAAACAATTAGGTATACTTAGCTTGCTGCAGCAAGAGAAACCATACACCCTAGGATCTTGGGCATCTCAGTAAGAGTGAGTTGAAAGGGGCTTACAGGATTTGGGCTTGTGCTAGGGAAGCAAGGACCAGTTTTTTGTTTGTTTGTTTAGTTGCAGCATGTGGACTTCTTAATTGTGGCATGCAGGCTCTTAGTTGTGGCATGTGAACTCTTAGTTGCAGCGTGCCTGTGGGATCTACTTCCCCATCCAGGGATTGAACCCAGGCCCCCTGCATTGGGAGCATGGAATCTTCCCCACTGGACCACCAGGGAAGTCCCAAGGACCAGTTTTGGAGTGGATACTGTCAAAGAGCAGGAGCATTTCAGCATTTGGGTATCTGAGGAAGCAGGAAGTGGGAGGAATGAGGTAGTGCTGAGGATGTCGTTGGTGAGAAAGCAGCAGTCTGTCAAATAAAGGAACATTATCATTTTAACTGCTTCATACAGAAACATTGTTTACATGGTCTTGCACAGTTCCTATTGGAAACATTCTTCAAGTTGTGATGGGAAGGGCTGATTTGCTTTTTCTTGCTTCTCATTCTTTGAGTTAGATCTTGACTTAAACATTACCTTCTTAGTGACCCATTCTAACCACTGTTGCGTATTTTCCCCAGTATTTATTACATATTGTTATTTATTTATTTATTTATTTATTTATTTATTTATTTATTTATGGCTGTGTTGGGTCTTCGTTGCTGCGCGTGGGCTTTCTCTAGTTGAGTCGAGCGGGGGCTACTCTTTGTTGTGGTGCACAGGCCTCTTATTGTGTTGGCTTCTCTTGTTGTGGAACACGGGCTCTAGGCGTGTGGGCTTCAGTAGTTGTGGCACGTGGGGTCAGTAGTTGTGGCACATGGGCTTAGTTGCTCCGCAGCATGTGGGATCTTCCTGGACCAGGGATCGAACCCATGTCCCCTGCATTGGCAGGCGGATTCTTAACCACTGAGCCACCAGGGAAGCCCTTTATTACAAATTATAATTATTTAATTCATTGTCTGTTAATTTTCCTTTTGTCTTCTCCACTGGAATGCAAGATCTATGAGGGCAGGAACCATATTTCTTCTCTGTTATAGCCTTGGTGCCAAGTGCAGGTCTGGCACATCACTGGTGCTCAGTAAACACATCTGTATGGATAAATGAATGAATACAAGAAAGTTCAGAGTTAAGAGCCTGATTGCATTAGCAGTTCTGCCAGATACAGTGCTAATCTCTAGTTATAGTCAACTAGGAACTTATCCTCCCCAAATAAGACAAAGCTGGTATGAGTATGACCTCACGTGTACTCACCCCATGGTGTCTTGTAATTCTAGTTAATTTTAAAACTCAGGAAGACAAATATCAAATAAGACCTCCTAAGACTTTTACAACTAATTTTTTATTATTTATTTATTCATTTACGTATTTAATTTTTATTTTATATTGGAGTATAGTTGATTTACAATGTTGTGTTAGTTTCAGGTGTATAGCAAAGTGATTCAGTTATACATATAACCATTCTTTTTCAGATTCTTTTTCCATACTGGTTATTACAGAATATTGAGTAGAGTTCCCTGTGCTATATAGTAGGTCCTTGTTGTTTATCTTTTTTATATATAATAGTGTGTATGTGTTATTTTAATAAATTATTTAATATATACTTAAGAGTATAGGGACTTCCCTGGTGACGCAGTGGTTAAGAACCTGCCTACCGATGCAGGGGACACAGGTTTGATCCCTGGTCCGGGAAGACCCCACATGCAGCTGAGCCCGTGTGCCACAACTACTGAAGCCCACCCACATGCCTAGAGCCCATGCTGTGCAACAAGAGAAGCCACTGCAATGAGAAGCCTGTGCACCACAACAAAGAGTAGCCCCCGCTCGCCACAACTAGAGAAAACCTGTGCATAGCAACAAAGACCCAACATGGCCATAAACAAACAAACAAACAAACAAACAGAGTATATGTAACACATGTAAGTTGTGAAGCATAATAATAAAATATATATCTCATTACATGTATCTTAAAATTGTATATCATTGGAGTCTTAATTTGCATATCCCTGATGACTAATGAAATTGAGCCTTTTTTCATCTTTTTATTGGTTATTTGTGTTTATTTGTGAAATGCCTTTTTTATTTCATTTGCTTATTTTTCTGTGGGGTTGTCTTTTTCTATATTGTTGTGATGGAGTATATGTATTCTGGGTGAAAGTCCACTGTTATAAGTGTTGCAAATATTTTCTCATATTTATGTTGTTTTTTTCTTAAATGATGTCATTGGATATGCAGAGGTTCTTAATTTCAATGTTATTTAATATTTATTTAAATAATGCTAGCTTTTTAAAATTTATCTATCTATCTATTTTTTAAATTTTTTTTAGTTTTGGCCTTGCCACACAGCTTGTGGGAGTTTAGTTCCCCGACCAGGGATTGAACCCGGGCCCTCGGCAGTGAGGGCCTGGAGTCCTAACCACTGGACTGCCAGAGAATTCTCTATTATTATTTTTTATGATTAGCACTTTCTGTGTCTATTTAAAAGATCCTCTTCTATCCTGAAATGATGACAATATTCTATTAAAATTTTTAAAGGCTTACCTTTCATATTTAAGTCTTTATTTGATCTGGAATTGATTCTTATGTATGGTGTGAGATAGGAATCCATTTTTTTTTAATATGGCTAATCAGTTTTTCCAGTATCATTTATATGCCTAAGACTTATTTATATTTGTAGTTACAAGAATGAAGGCGATAGTCTCTCTCTTTTTTTTTTATACGGTTTCTCTATTTTTATTTTTTAGGGATCTCAATAAGAATGAAGGAGATAGTCTCTTAATAGTTCCTTTTTTGATCATGTACTGTTTTTGTTTTTGTCTTACAGGTTCTTTTTATAATTTTGAGTAAACTTCCAGGAGGACTATGAAAGATTATGATGAACTTCTCAAATACTATGAATTATATGAAACTGTTGGGACAGGTAATTATTTTCTTCTTGGAGAGGATAGGTCATCTATTTGAGAGTATAGTGTATTTGGGCAGCCAAGAGCTTTTTAGCCTAACTTATGGAGTTTTAAAATTCTTCAACCTATTTTAGTAAGAAAAAGTGGAGCAAGAGAGAGGAGAATTGTAGGAGGGGCCTTGTGGTTCATTTTATTTAGAATAAAAGTCACTAGAGAGTTTTGAGCCAAGTAGTGGTCTGACCTTTTGTTTTTAAGGTTCACTCTGGCTGCTTGGTTGTGAAAAGACTGGCTGGGAGAGGGCAAGGATGGAAAAACATAGATGTTAGGAGGTTATTGCAATAATTTAGGTGAGTGATACTGGAGATGATGGTGACTTGGATGGTGATAGAATTGAAGGTAGTGAGATTCTGTGTATAGAAAGGGGTGAGATTCTGTATACAGACATACACACACATATGTACATTTAAGTATAGTATATTGAGGCATAACACATAGTAAAATAAGCAAAGTGTACTAATTTTGATGGAGTTTTTGTACACATATACCCATATGTTCCCTGCTCAGATCAGGACATAGAAATTTCTAGTCAGTGCCTGCTGCCTTTCTCCCAAGGTAAACATTAATATATTTTTGAAGACAGAGCCAGTGTGATTTGTTGGAGGGTTGGATATGTGGTGTGAGACAAAAGCGAGGGGCTAAAAATGGCTTCTGGATTTTTGGCCTGAGCACCTGGGAAGATGGAGTCGCCATTTACTGAGATGAGGAAGACCATGGGAGGGACTACCAGGAGCTTCTTTCTAGAAGCGCTCAGCTGGCGGTTTCTTTTAGATACCTAAATGTAGACCTTTATCCAGCTTTTGAGCCAGTTTTGAAACATAATTGCTTATTTTTACAGTTTTAACACTGAATGGAAATTTCATATTACTTGTCTTTTGTCTCTCCAACTTTATATTGTGTTCTGGCAATGTTAATTATAAAGCAGGTTTAATTGCAATGTTAATTATAAAACAAATTTCTAGAGAATGAATCCTTTTTTCCTACTTCTTCATTGCAAAATTAAAGATATCCTATCATGGCAAAGAGTCTTTAGTTAGTCATTGGATGAGGAGAGGCTAGGATCATGGCCAACACTTTGGAAGCAACAAGAAGAAAGGGCCACAAACTTCAGAAAAATATAGATCAATAGACCCTTATAAAAGTATGTGGAAAGGTTTTTTGTGCCTGAGTTCTCAGTTTGCTCTGATGATGATATTTAAGTTAGTTTGCTTCTCTCTTCATAATACATTTTCCCATACTTAGGTGGCTTTGCAAAGGTCAAACTTGCCTTCCATATCCTCACTGGAGAAATGGTAGCTATAAAAATCATGGATAAAAATGCACTAGGGGTAAGTCTAACATTACTTAAAAAATATTTATAGATCAGTTTTGTGAATTAAAACTTGAATTTGCTCTAATGTTCTAGTTACTGCTCTTTTATTAGAATAACATTTCCATAGCCAGTTATGTATAAATCTATGGTTTTAAAAAGTAATCTGGGGACTTCCCTTGTGGCGCAGTGGTTAAGAATCTGCCTGCCAGTGCAGGGGACATGGGTTCAATCCCTGGTCCGGGAAGATCCCACATGCCGCGGAGCAACTAAGCCTGTGTGCCACAACTACTGAGCCTGCACTCTAGAGCCCGCGAGCCACAACTACTGAAGCCCACGTGCCTAGAGCCCGTGCTCCTCAACGAGAGAAACCACCGCAATGAGAAACCTGCGCACTGCAACAAAGAGTAGCCCCCGCTCGCCGCAACTAGAGAAAGCCTGTGCGTAGCAATGAAGACCCAATGCAGCCAAAAAAATAAATAAATAATTAATTTAAAAAAAAAAAGTAATCTGGGGAAGGAGTTACTTTGTTCTTAATTTTAATACAGGGCAATGGCACATATTTGAAGTCGACAGGGTCCATTTTTCTGCAGTTGTTTCATAGTCTTGTAGGTGTTTCTGGGTATTGATATTTCCCTTCTTTATCTTCTCATGATACCCTTTACTAAATGTTGATCTACTTTATAGTATAGATCGATCTTATGTCCCAGAATTTTATTCAAAGAATAAATTCTACTCAAAATTTATTCTAACTTTTATTAGAAATTATGAAATCCTTTTCTTAATCAGCCTTTTTTTCCTCTACCTGAATGCTTCTAGGATTGAGTTGCTCATTACCTTCTAAAGCAGCCCATTTAATTTGTGATCTTGGCTATAATGTGCATAAAGTTTTCTGTTTTTCTATTAAGGGGGGATCTGTCTCTTTTGATGGTCTTTGGGCCTTATATACCCTTCCCAGTGTTTGAAGTCATCCTGAGTGGTCTTTTTTTTTCTAATTCTTTCTACCATCCCTTGTGTGGTTTGGTTTCTATGCTTTGTTCTGGTCTCTTTCTGCTGAGAATTCACTAGTCTCTTAGTATGCATCTGTGATTGTTTGTTTTTTTGGAGATAAATTAAAAACATTTTTTTAAAATCTTTTTTTTTGTCCTCTGACCAAAAATCTCTGAGGGTTAAAGTTTTTTATTCTTTGCGATTGAGTTAGCATTATAATTATTATTAGTATACAGTTGAGTAAAACAGCACAAACATTTTATGTGTTGATAATTATCAAACATAAAAATCACTTTACTGAAAATGCATATTTATATGAGACACGTTGGACTTTTTTGGGGGTCTCTCGTGTTGTTAGGACGAGACAGAGTTTAATATCAATTGTTACTTTATTTTTAAGGATGGAAGTGCTGATTAACATACATAAATAGTCAAAGAGAATATGTTTTGTTATAATAACGTCACTCACTTCTTTGAACTCCTTCTGAAATATATGCCAGAATCACACAATGATCTATATCAGAAATTATTTTTAATAACCTATCAACTGACAATTCAGGCTCTCCTTCAATATTTTTGTTTTCAGTGCTCAATACTGTACTTATTAAACTAATAAAAAGGTATTAAAAAAACATTTTTCTTGAGCATTTAAACATTGGTTATAAAACTGATTAATTCCCTTAAGCAATTTCAACTTCAGTTATAACTTTAGTATGACTTATTTACTTGGACACAGCAGACACTTAAATAGCAGGCAAAATGTGACCTGTTATTACAAAATGCATTACCACAGCAGTACTCAAAACTATTCTAAATCATCAATATGATGATATTAGTTCATTATTTCTAAACTTGTTTTTGTATTTTTTATTGTTGCTATGTTTATTTTAGTTACTTCTTGGGACTTTAAAAATATTTTGATTACTTTCAGGGTTTTAGTCATCAGACTCCCACATCCCCCAAAAAAGAAGAAAAAAAGATTATCATATCAAAATAGTCAAAGTTACAATTGATTCTTGGTTAAGAACTAATATCTGGTTGCATGGCCCTAGATAATTGGATATTAAACCACAGATCATTAGATCAAGTCCCTTTTTATAATAAAATTTTACTTGTTTACTTCATGGATATCTGGATTTCTATCTTTAATATGGACTTTGAAAGTTTTTCAACTTGGTTTACCCTCCTCCCCAACCAACCTCTTATTTTGAAAAATTTCAAGCTCCTTGAAAAGTTGGAAGACTGAGACAGTGAATACCTTTTATCTACATTCACCAATTTTTAGCTCAGCATGCTTCTTAATGGACATTGCTGGAACCGAAGTGGTAGCCAAGGCATGTACACTGAGTAGTGTTTCTGTCATTTTCCTTGTTTGGAATGCTAACCTTCTAAAGGGAGTCTGAGATTATTTTAATTTTTCTAGATGTTATACTATTGCCCCACATTGAACTTGTCTTTCATAAAACCCTCAAGGCCTTTTTAAAATGTACACACAAATAAGTTTTGTTTTTTATTTCTATATTGTTGAACAAATTGTTTTGAGGCTGTTGATTGCTTTTGCTACTTAGTATTAAAGTTGGTGATATTGATGCTTGGAGCACTTCCCAAATAGGTTCATTGCTCATTTAATGAAATGTTTTGTCACAGAGTGATTTGCCCCGGGTCAAAACAGAAATTGATGCCTTGAAGAACTTGAGACATCAGCATATATGTCAACTCTACCATGTGATAGAGACAGCCAACAAAATATTCATGGTTCTCGAGGTCAGTAGTATGTTCCAGAGACCTAAAATTATTTGGTCATTGTCTTAGTCTGTTTGGGCTGCTGTAACAAGATATCACAGACTGGGAAGCTTCTGAACAACAGAAATTCATTTCTTACAATTCTGGAGGCTGGGAATTCCAAGATCAAGGCACCATCATGGTCGGGTGAGGGCGCTCTTCTTGGTTCATAACTGGTACCTTATTGCTGTGTCCTTATATGATAGAAAGGGCTAGGGATCTCTCTGGAGCCTCTTTTAGAAGAGCACTAATTTCATTCATGAGGGCTCTGCCCTCATGTCTTAATAACCTCCCAAAGGCCCCACTTTCTAATGCCACCATCTTTGGGGGTTAGGATTTCAACATATGAATTTTTGGAGGGACACAAACATTCAGACCATTCTCACTCATTTTATCAATAGTTATGGGAAAAGTACATTTCACCTGAAAGATTAAATTTTTTTTTAAACATCTTTATTGGGGTATAATTGCTTTACAATGGTGTGTTAGTTTCTGCTTTATAACAAAGTGAATCAGTTATACATATACATATGTTCCCATATCTCTTCCCTCTTGCGTCTCCCTCCCTCCCACCCTCCCTATCCCACCCCTCCAGGCGGTCACAAAGCACTGAGCCGATATCCCTGTGCCATGCGGCTGCTTCCCACTAGCTATCTACCTTATGTTTGTTAGTGTGTATATGTCCATGACTCTCTCTCGCCGTGTCACAGCTCACCCTTCCCCCTCCCCATATCCTCAAGTCCGTTCTC